>NC_090443.1:599402387-599632387 GCF_031143425.1 Pleurodeles waltl
TTCAGGAAGGCCTCATAAGAAAGGGGAGACTCTCCCCTTTCTTACGAGGCCTTCCCGAACGTGGGGAAGGCCGTTTTCACCATCGAAGCAGGAAGCGGCTGCAAGGCTGCTTCCTGCTTCGATGGGGAAAACAACTTTGTAACGTCAGCGCGCCTTGCGGCGCTCTGATGTCACAAAGGGGTGGGTGGGGGGCGGGTGGGAGACACGGAAGCTTTCGTGTCTCCCGGGGCTAGAAAAAAATAAAAAAAATAATTGCACCTGAGGATTTATTAACACCCTCCCTGGTGTCGGCCACTGGTCGTAACCCGCACCAGGGAGGTAGTGCGGGCGTCGGACAGTGGCCGACGCCCGCATTGAAGGGGTTAAAGAAACTGCTACTTGTGTTCAAAACACTGCTATCCACCTTCAATGTTGTAGTTTAAAATCAAAAATTACCGGGGCTGTCCTTTCAGGTGAGTAATCTATCTGAAATGTTGCTTGTTTTAAAAAACTACCCAAACGCTATGTTGTGTGAAACTTTCTCCACGAAGTCAAACAGTGTAGTATCATGGCTTAAACTCATTAGGGGCCAGATGTATCAAGGTTTTTTGCATTCGCAAACGGTGCGAATGCCCGTTTGCGAATGCAAAAAGCCAATTCATAATGTATGAAAGACATTCTGAACGCAATTTTAAGGAATCACAAAAATAGCGATTCCTTAAAATTGCGACCCTGTTTAGAGAGTCGCAAGTTGCGACTCTCTAAATAAGAAATCGCAAATAAGGGTTCCTTATTTGCGATTTCTTAGCACGTGTATGAAGCCATTCCTAAATGCGATTTGGGCATTTAGGAATCGCTATTTACCACCAGGTAGAACCTGGTGGTAACCATGTGCAAAATTAAAAAATGCATTTGAAATGCATTTTTTAAATGTAAATGTAAAGCACACATGCCTTTTTGGCATGTGTGCACCTTACATGTCCCCCAATTTTTTTTTGGGGTGTAACAGAGAGGGCCTTAGGCCCCCAGCACCCTGGGGTTTTGTATTTCCAAAATTGCAATTTCTGGTTAAGAAATCGCAATTTTGGTAATGCAAAAAATTCGCAGATATGGGCCAACAGGCCTATAGGTGCGAATGGGGTCAGATTCTCTATTTGCGATTCGGTAATAGCATTTGCGATTTTTAAGAAATCGCTATTACCGAATCGCTAAAATCATACATACCTTTTTGCATTTCTGAAATAGCGATTTCTTATAAATCGCTATTTGAGAATCGCAAATCGGTTGTATGATACATCTGGCCCTAAATGTTTCATGCAAAATTATTCTGGCAGAATTAAAATGTGGCCCAGGCCCACAAAACATTCTGCATTCGGCTTCAGGTTTATGCCTTGGGCCTTGCATGGCTTAAATATTTTGAGTTACAAAAAAGTTGCCAAGTTTCAGTGTAAAAAGTTTGACTGGGAGGACCCACTTGGCCTCAACTACATGGTGGCTGGACACATAGATCTCGGTCAACCACAAACTCATATTTTTCAATGATGCTTTACTTTTACAAACAGCTTTTTATCTTAAATCTTTAAAAAATATGCATCTCTGGTTCCCATTATGCAATTTTAATCCTTTTGGCAGCTTTTTGCTTATTGAATTTTTACCATTTTTTCTAAATCTGTTTCGGAAATGAGTTACATTTTTTACTTTAAAACTGTTGCTGCAGCTTGAATTTAACACATATTTCTCTGCAGGATTGCTTGTTGTTTGTGCCAAAGCCACAAAGGGCTGAGCAGCGTTTCACTCAGACTTCTTTTCAGACCTATTCAAGGTGTATGTGTTAATTGTTAGGATTTCTCCTGCTCAGGTTAATGACTTGCTTTCTGATGTCAGAGTATTGTCTTTCAGCAAACCATCCTACACCCTGCTTTGTCTGATGAAAAATAATACCACAT
This sequence comes from Pleurodeles waltl, assembly GCF_031143425.1. Classification (NCBI taxonomy): domain Eukaryota; kingdom Metazoa; phylum Chordata; class Amphibia; order Caudata; family Salamandridae; genus Pleurodeles; species Pleurodeles waltl. The sequence continues at coordinate 599,404,313 of NC_090443.1, forward strand.
ATGTAGTCTTCAAATACTGAATTAGTGATGATTCCAATTAAAGTCCCTTTACAGTACAGTTTCAATCTCCTCTTCGCAAGCCTAAGATGGAGGTGCTGGGTTCAACTTCTTGGATGGGACCCAACCTGCTTGTCAATGTCCTTTCAGTAATGAATAATTAAAAAAGCAAAATCCTTCCACCAGTTACTTCTTTATATGAGGGCAAGTGTGGATGTAATTATTTCCCTGTCAACGTGTTACGTGATTTGCTGTTTAAGGCTTTTTGTAGAAATTCTATCTCTTTTGAATAGATACAAGGAGCCTGATTACGGAATACAATTTTAAATTACACTTGTGCCTGATTATGATTTCCTACTGACGGGGAATTTATAGGGATTTCTTTCTGATCCTTGCACTTCATAGTTTGCTTGTATAATTTCATGGTACTCACGACATAAAATATTCACAGCTGCATACATGACCCTATATTTGGGTTTTAATATTATTTGTATGTGATACACTTTTCTCGGTTACTAAAATATTCATATTTATGATTATATTTCTTTTAACATCATTTCTGCTATAATAATTCAAATTAACATACATGCCTCAATCCCTACACATATAAACAACAAATGTAGTCAATCAGTTTGTTGTACTTTTGGCATCACCTATGATTAGTCAATATTGGTGCAAGTTAAGTTCTAGGAGGAGTTTATTAGATACATGTCACATTATTTGTTAATAGCGGTCCTTAGTGGGTTTTGCTGTACTTTGCATTGCATGTTCCTGGCAACTACTCCGACCCTTCTCTTGAATTTGCACACTTCTACACATGCCTGTGTAACATATGTGTGTACATTACACATGCACAGCTAAACACCTACATAAGGCAACTTAGACAACATCAAGAAAATTATTAATAAAACCTTTTCCTTGACTTTGGAATATCCCGTCTGCTGCTGTAGTATTTGACACGTTCTCCTTGAGTATTATTTCAACATGCAAAAACGAGCTGCTTGCGGGGTGCAGAAGGGGCAGGGTGGCACGCAGGGCTAGGGAAGATAAACTTGACATTTCTTAAATTAAAAAAAAAACACTTACCTTCTTGGCTGCCGCCGCTCTGCTGCAGGCAGGCAGGCACGGGCTCCCATCCTGCCCTGCGGCCAATCCTGTCACTGCTCAGAGTAGCGTCAGGATTGGCTGGGAGTGCCCAACCAGGGTGCTTGCAGGCAGACTGGAAGCCTGTGCAGGCTCTATCCAGCCCAGCAACTGCGTTGCAGGGCTGGAGAGGGCCTACTGCACATGTGTGTTTGGCCAGCCCAAGACGGCCGGCCAAACACACATGCATTCTGAGGGGAAGTGCAGTGTACTCCCCCTCACTGTTTGTCACCTGTGGCCCCGCCCCTTTAAAAGAAAATGATAATAAATGAAGGTCATTATTGTTTTGTTTTAAAGGTTTTGCTTCTCCTGCTGCTGGCAGGGAGTGTGTGGGGGAGGGGGTTGATGCCCCTCTTCCCTAAGGGAGGAGCCAGCCCTGCATTCAAATGACTTTGGCATGACTTGATTTTTGCAGAACTCCTCTCTTATTAATGAGTCAAGTATTGTTATGTCATGCCCAGGGAGTGGTCTTGTGTTACATTACATTCTTGGCTGACAACCCCTTGATATCAGGCGCAAGTAACCTTTGCTGCGTTAGCTTAGTAAATCTTACCCAGCTGATTGACGTAGCTAGCAGAGCATAACTTTGCTCCGCCTAAACTAATTGCTCTTGAAAATGTATTTCTAGTGATTTGGTGGGGTCATTCACTTTCAATGTTCTTAGTCTACCAAATGCTTAATTTGATTACAGAAGACTGACTGAATCCACAACATAATGTGGATGATTCCATTCTATGACTCTCCTCACTAACAGATCAGGGAAACCCTCCAGATAATTTCAATGACTCTTTTGTTAGCCAGCTGCTAAGTATAACATATCAAAGTCATTTCCAGATGTTGATCAACAGATTTACAAGTTGCAACAGTGGTGGTAGCTGCTGCTGATCTGAAAGGAGTAGGAAGGTCATATTTAGTATGGCCAGAATGGTAATATAAAATCCTGCTGACTGGTGAAGTTGGATTTAATATTACTATTCTAGAAATGCCACTTTCAGAAAGTGAGCATTTCTTTGCACTTAAATCTTTCTGTGCCTTACAATCCACGTCTGGCTGGGCTTAGTTGACAGCTCCTTGTGCATTCACTCAGACACACCCCAAACACAGGGTACTCAGCCTCACTTGCATACATCTGCATTTTTAATGGGTCTTCCTGGGCTGGGAGGGTGGAGGGCCTGCTCTCCCACAAAGGACTGCCACACCCCCTACTGGGACCCTGGCAGACAGGATTGAACTGAAAGGGGACCTGGTGCACTTCTTAGCCACTCTTTGAAGTCTCCCCCACTTCAAAGGCACATTTGGGCATAAAACAGGGCCTCTGCCCTACCTCATCAGACACTTGCTGGAGAAGAAACCAGAACCAGAAACTACATCCTGCCACGAGGAACTGCCTGGCTGCTCAAAGGACTCACCTGTCTGCTTTCTACAAAGGACTGCTGCCTTGCTGTTGGCCTGCTGCCTTGCTGAACTCTTGTCTGGCTGTGAAAGTGCTCTCCAAGGGCTTGGATAGAGCTTGCCTCCTGTTCCCTGAAGTCTCAGGACCAAAAAGACTTCTCTTTTTCACTTGGACGCTCCGTGCGCTGAAATTTTCGACGCACAGCTTGTTCCGCGGCGAGAAAAACGCCGCACACCGACGCTGATCGACGCGACGCCTTTGGGACGACCGGAACTTCGACGCACGGCTTCGCAAGGACAACGCCGCCCGACCTCCAGAGGAGAAATCGACACAACGCCTGCCGTGAGATTGTAATTTCGACGCGCAGCCCCGCAGAACGACGCGCAGCCGGAAAACAAGCAGGAAAATCCACGCACAGACCCGGGACATCTGGTAATCCCCGGGATCCACAGAAAGAGACTGTCCGCGCGCCGGAAAACAACGCACGACTTCCCCGCTTGAAAAATAACGACACAAGTCCGTGTGTGCTGGGGAGAAATCGACGCGCACACCCTTTTTCCACGTATCTCTTCTTCTGTGGCCCTCTGAGGAGATTTTCCACTCCAAACCAGGTACTTTGTGCTTGAAAGAGACTTTGTTTGCTTTTTAAGGACTTAAGACACTTTGGGGGTCATTCTGACCCTGGCGGTCATGGACCACCAGGGCCAACGACCGCGGAAGCATCGCCAACAGGCTGGCGGTGCTTCTGGGGCCATTCTGACCGCGGCGGTACAGCCGCGGTCAGAAAAGGGAAACCGGCGATTTCCCGCCGGTTTCCCGCGGCCCCAGGGAATCCTCCACGGCGGCGCTGCAAGCAGCGCTGCCATGGGGATTCCGACCCCCTTCCCGCCATCCTGTTTCTGGCGGTTTTCACCGCCAGAAACAGGATGGCGGGAACGGGTGTCGTGGGGCCCCCTAACAGGGCCCCATTAAGATTTTCAGTGTCTGCTTGGCAGACACTGAAAATCGCGACGGGTGCAACTGCACCCGTCGCATACCAGCAACTCCGCCGGCTCCATTCGGATCCGGCTTCCTCGTTGCTGGTGCTTTCCCGCTGGGCGGCCTTTTGGCGGTCGCCCGCCAGCCCAGCGGGAAAGTCAGAATGACCGCAGCGGTCTTTTGACCGCGGTACGGTCTTCTGGCGGTTCCCGCCAGGCGGGCGGCTTCCGCCGCCCGCGGGGGTCAGAATGACCCCCTTTGTATCACTTTTCAGTGATATCTCTACAAATTCACATTGCAACTTTATTCGTTTTGACCTACAATTATCCTGATAAATATTCTGTATTTTTCTAAACACTATGTGGTGTATTTTTGTGGTGCTATATGGTGGTATTGTATGATTTATTGCACAAATACTTTACACATTGCCTTCTAAGTTAAGCCTGACTGCTCGTGCCAAGTTACCAGAGGGTGGGCACAGGATAATCTTGGATTGTGTGTGACTTACCCTGACTAGAGTGAGGGCTTTTTGCTTGGACAGGGGGTAACCTGACTGCCAAACAAAAACCCCATTTCTAACATTGGTGATCAGCGGTGAGGATAGGACTTGCATTTGTGCAGTGACATACAGTAGCTAAGTATTTCACTACCTACCCACAGTTGAAGGTCAACTTGATTTTTTATCTCTTTTTGCAAATTCGTTTTTTTCCTGACAATTTTCAAAAACGAAATCCTCACTCAACATGTCTCTGACTGGGTCTCAGATAGGAGACTTTGACCTAGTCCTGTTGGATACATATACGGTCAAACAACTAAAAGGATTCTGCAGGGCAATGAGGGTACCCACCCAAGGGGCCTCCAAAAAGGAGGACTTTCAAGTGCGCTGAGGGCCTGGGCAGAAGCCCATTTAGAAGAGGATGATGAGGAAGAGGAGCCAGAAAATGGCCCCTCAGAGGATTTGTCACTATCTGTGGATGGTGTTACCACTGCAATTGTGCCCCCTTCCAGACCAGGGAGCAGTGTCTCTGTGCAAAGCCTGACCGCAGAGGAAAGGAGAGAGGAAAGGGAGTTCCAATTGCAAATGGCAAAACTGAAAATTGAGGCTCAACAGGAGGAAAGAAGGGCAGAGAGAGAAGCCAAGCAAGCTGAGGCTGAAAGAGCAGCCAAACAGATTGAAGCTGAAAGAGCTGAAGCTGCAGCTGAGAGAGCCTTGGCTGAAAAGAAACTGTTATTGGCTCATGAACTGAGTCTCAAGGAGCTGGATCTCAAGGCAAAGCAGTCTGAATCCAGCAATAATGGTGGCAGCATACTGACAGGACCTGCTGGAGAAAAGAAGGTTTGCATACCCAAAAATGGGGTGCCCAGTTTTGTGGTGGGAGATGACATAGATAAATGGTTAGCTGCTTATGAAGTTGCACTAAGGGCTCATGAGGTTCCTGAAGGGCAATGGGGGGTAGCTATGTGGGGTTATGTACCTCCATTGGGGAGAGACACACTTCTCACATTAGATCAACCTGATCAAAACACATACCCACTTCAGAAAGCCACTTTACTTGCCAAGTTTGGGCTGACCCCTTATGGGAAACCGTCAGAGGTTCAGGGACAGCACCAAACAAACCACACAAACAAGGGTAGATTTCTTTGACTTCTCCAGTAAGGCACTGAATGGATGGGTGCGGGGCAACAAAGTAGATGATTATAAAGGTTTATATGACTTGATTCTGAGAGAGCATATGCTTAATACTACTTATGCAGAGTTGCACCAGCACTTAGTGGATAGTAAGCTGACTGATCCCAGGAAGCTTGCTGAGGAGGCGGACCTCTGGGTTAGCACCAGAGTGTCCAAGAAGGTACCTGGGGGGGACACCCACAAAGGTGGTCAGGGTTCCCAACAGAAGAAAGAGGGGGGAGATAAACTTACAGATAAGGAACTCTCCAAAGGCCCCCAAAAGAATTCCCAGGGAGGGGGTGGCAAACCTTCCATTTCCAGATTTGGGAAAAAGCCAGGGACATATGATAGGCCAGGAAAATCCAACCCCAAATGCATGGAGTGTTACCAGTATGGTCACTATAAAGGCGACCCCCAGTGCTCCAAGAGGGCACCGTCCACTACCGGACAGACACCTGGGTTGACTAGTGTAGCGCTCGGGGGGAGATGGACACAGATAGCTTTGGGGAACAGGTAGAGATTTCCCTAGTGTCCCTGGGAGAAGGAGAAATGGTGCCTAAAGCCCACATGCCCCAAAATACTTCCAAGTACAGGCAGTGGGTCACCATTGATGGGCAGAAGGTGGAGGCTCTGCGTGACACAGAGCCAGTATGACTACTATCAAGAGTCAGCTGGTGTCAACAGAGCAGATAGTCCCTAATACATTCCACCAGGTCATAGTCGCTGACAATCGTGAGAGTCACCTACCGGTGGCTCTGGTTCCCTTTGAGTGGGGGGGGGTCTCTGGTACTCTGAAAGTAGCTGTGAGTCCTGCCATGCCTGTAGATTGTCTGTTAGGCAATGATCTTGAGCATACTGCTTGGAAAGAAGTGGAGCTCAGGTCTCACCTGGAGATGTTAGGGTTACCTGAGTGGGTCTGCATGACCACACAGTCCATGGCTGACCGAGAGGGAAGTCAAGGGCGCCTGGAGCCTGGAACAATGGCCCAGAGAACTGCCAAGAGGAGGGGCAAGGGGCGCGGGAAACCAGCCCCAGAAGTTCCCGCAGTGGCTGACGGGGCTCCCGAGCCAACTGGGGAAGACATTGCCACCCTAGGTGACTTACCTGAGCTTGCTGCCTGGCAAGTTGAGGGTGGACCCACCAGGGAGGAATTCTGCAAGGCGCAGAAAGAATGTCCCACTCTGGAAGGTTTGAGGAAACAAGCCTCAGACCAGGCAGCAGGTGAAGCCTCTGGCGATCACCACATATTCTGGGAGAATGATCTCCTCTACAGTGAGCCTAAGGTTCCGGCCTTTGGGGCAGCACGTACGCTGGTGGTCTCCCAGTGTTACCGAACCTTCCTACTGGGTCTGGCTCACGACATTCCCCTGGCAGGACATTTGGGGCAAGGCAAGACCTTTGACAGGCTTGTCACCCACTTTTATTGGCCCAGAATGAGGACAAACTCAGATAAGTTCTGCAGATCTTGTCCTACCTGCCAGGCCAGTGGTAAAGCAGGAAAAAGGGTTAAAATCCCCCTGATTCCACTTCCTGTCGTTGGCACCCCCTTTGAAAGGGTGGGCATCGACATTGTTGGTCCATTGGACCCCAAAACTGCCTTAGGCAACAGGTTCATCCTGGTTTTGGTGGACCATGCCATCCGTTACCCAGAGGCAATCCCTCTGAGGACCATAACTGCACCGGTGGTGACCAGAACTCTGATGGGGATATTTACCCGTGTGGGATTCCCCAAGGAGATAGTGTCTGACAGAGGCACTAACTTCATGTCTGCATACATGAAGTCTCTGTGGGATGCGTGTGGTGTAACCTACAAGTTCACCACACCCTATCACCCCCAGTCTAATGGTCTTGTGGAGAGATTCAACAAGACCTTGAAAGGCATGATTGGTGGCCTCCCTGAGGCCATGAGGCGTAAGTGGGACGTCCTCTTACCATGCCTTCTCTTTGCTTACAGAGTGGTCCCCCAGAGGGGGGTAGGGTTCAGTCCCTTTGAGCTTCTCTATGGGTACCCTGTCAGGGGACCCTTAAGCATTGTCAAGGAGGGGTTGGAGAAAGCTCCAAAGGCACCCCCTCAGGATGCGGTCAGCTACATGTTGGCCCTCCGCAACCAGATGACCCGCTTCTGGAAAGAGGCCCAAAGTAACCTTGAGGCCAGTCAAGAGGTAATGAAACGCTGGTATGACCAGAAGGCCACCCTGGTAGAGTTTCAACCTGGAGACAAAGTGTGGGTAATGGAGCCAGTAGAGCCTAGAGCTCTCCAGGATCGCTGGTCTGGTCCATTTGAAGTAAAGGAGCGGAAAGGGGAGGCCACTTACCTAGTGGACCTCCAAACCCCTAGGAACTCCCTAAGGGTGCTCCATGTTAACCGACTAAAGGCTAATTTTGAGAGGTCTAAGATCAACATGCTTCTGTCACAGATGAAGGAATGGAAGAGGAGAGTGAACCTCTCCCCGACCTCCTCTCTGCCCAAGAAGGTGATGGGTCAGTGAACGGGGTCATTCTTTCTGACTCCCTGATTCTAAACCAGAAAGGAGACTGCTATGAGCTGTTGGAGCAGTTCTCCCCCCTGTTCTCCCTTACTCCTGGACTGACCCACCTCTGTGTTCATGACATTGACACCGGTGACAGTCTCCCTGTGAAGAACAAAATTTACAGGTTATCGGACAAGGTGAAGGCCAGCATCAAGGAGGAGGTCTCCAAGATGTGAGCTCTAAGGGTTATCGAGAAATCCAGTAGTCCCTGGGCCAGCCCATTGGTGTTGGTCCCTAAGGCTACTGCCCCAGGTGCGAAGCCAGAACTCCGGTTCTGTGTGGACTACCGGGGTCTCAACTCAGTCACACGGACTGATGCTCACCCCATCCCCCGAGCTGATGAGCTCGTTGACAGGCTGGGCGCTGCCAAGTTCCTGAGTACGTTTGATCTTACTTCAGGGTACTGGCAGATCGTCCTGACTGAGGGGGCTAAAGAAAGATCCGCATTTTCAACCCCTGATGGCCATTACCAGTTCCGGGTGATGCCATTTGGATTGAAAAATGCCCCTGCTACCTTCCAACGGTTGGTTAACGGGGTCCTAGCTGGCAAGGATGCCTTCTGTGAAGCCTACCTGGATGACATAGCTGTCTGCAGTTCCAGCTGGGAGGAACACCTGCTCCACCTCAAGGAGGTGCTTCAGGCCCTGCAACAGGCAGGCCTGACCATCAAGGCTAGTAAATGCCAGATTGGGCAGGGTTCCGTGGTGTACTTGGGACACCTAGTGGGTGGTGGCAAGGTGCAGCCACTCCAGGCCAAGATTGAAACTATCAAGGCCTGGCAACCACCTAGAACTCAGACTGAGGTGAGAGCCTTTTTAGGCCTCACAGGATACTACCGCAGATTTGTCAAGGGCTATGGTACCATTGTGTCACCCTTGACAGAACTCACTTCCAAGAAACAACCTAGGTTGGTGAATTGGACAGAGGCTTGTCAGAAAGCCTTTCACTCCCTGAAGGAAGCCATGTGCACGGCCCCCGTGCTCAAGGCCCCTGACTACTCCCAGGAATTTATCGTGCAGGCAGACGCTTCAGAGCATGGCATAGGGGCAGTCCTAGCACAGCTAAATGAGGAGGGCCTAGACCAACCAGTAGTCTTTATTAGCGCAGAAGGCTATTACCACGGGAACAGAGGTGGAGTGCTATTGAGAGAGAAGCTTTTGCTGTGGTCTGGGCACTGAAGAAGCTAAGACCCTACCTGTTTGGGACTCACTTCCGGGTTCAGAAAGACCACAGACCCCTCAGATGGCTCATGCAGATGAGGGGTGAGAATCCAAAACTCTTGAGGTGGTCCATTTCCCTACAGGGGATGGACTTTACAGTGGAACATCGCCCAGGGGTTGACCACGCCAATGCTGATGGTCTCTCCAGATACTTCCGCCTTAGCGATGAGAGCTCCCAGGAGGTCGGGTAGCTCTCCCCACTTTCAGCTGGGGGGGACACATGTTAGACCTGACAGCCTTAGGGTGGTCACCCCTAACTTTTTGCCTGCCTCCCTCCACTTTTTGGACACTGTTTTTGCTGGCTTTTAGACTCTGCGCACTTTACCACTGCTAACCAGTGCTAAAGTGCATATGCTCTCTCCCTTAAAACATGGTAACCTTGAATCATACCTGATTGGACTATTAATTTACTTATAAGTCCCTAGTAATGTGCTCTCTATGTGCATAGGGCCGGTAGATTAAATGCTACTAGTGGGCCTGCAGCACTGGTTGTGCCACCCACTTAAGTAGCCCCTTTTCCTTGTCTCAGGCCTGCCATTGCAAGGCCTGTGTGTGCAGTTTCACTGTCACCTCGACTTGGCATTTAAAAGTACTTGCCAAGCCTAAACCTCCCCTTTCTCCACATATAAGTCACCTCTAATGTGTGCCCTAGGTAACCCCTGGAGCAGGGTGCTGTGTGGGTGAAAGGCAGGACATGTACCTGTGTAGTTTACATGTCCTGGTAGTGTAAAACCCCTAAATTCGTTTTTGCACTACTGTGAGGCCTACCCCCTTCATAGGCTAACATTGGCGCTGCCCTCATACAGTATTGAAGTGGTAGCTGCTGATCTGAAAGGAGTAGGAAGGTCATATTTAGTATGGCCAGAATGGTAATATAAAACCCTGCTGACTGGTGAAGTTGGATTTAATATTACTATTCTAGAAATGCCACTTTTAGAAAGTGAGCATTTCTTTGCACTTAAATCTTTCTGTGCCTTACAATCCACGTCTGGCTGGGCTTAGTTGACAGCTCCTAGTGCATTCACTCAGACACACCCCAAACACAGGGTACTCAGCCTCACTTGCATACATCTGCATTTTGAATGGGTCTTTCCTGGGCTGGGAGGGTGGAGGGCCTGCTCTCACACAAAGGACTGCCACACCCCCTACTGGGACCCTGGCAGACAGGATTGAACTGAAAGGGGACGTGGTGCACTTCTTAGCCACTCTTTGAAGTCTCCCCCACTTCAAAGGCACATTTGGGTATAAAACAGGGCCTCTGCCCTACCTCATCAGACACTTGCTGGAGAAGAAACCTGAACCAGAAACTACATCCTGCGAAGAAGAACTGCCTGGCTGCTCAAAGGACTCACCTGTCTGCTTTCTACAAAGGACTGCTGCCTTGCTGTTGGCCTGCTGCCTTGCTGAACTCTTGTCTAGCTGTGAAAGTGCTCTCCAAGGGCTTGGATAGAGCTTGCCTCCTGTTCCCTGAAGTCTCAGGACCAAAAAGACTTCTCTTTTTCACTTGGACGCTCCGTGCGCCGAAACTTTTGACGCACAGCTTGTTCCGCGGCGAAAATAACGCCGCACACCGACGCTGATCTACGTGATGCCTTTGGGACGACCGGAACTTCGACGCACGGCTTCGCAAGGACAACGCCGCCCGACCTCCAGAGGAGAAATCGACACGACGCCTGCCGTGAGATCTTAATTTCGACGCGCAGCCCCGCAGAACGATGCGCAGCCGGAAAACAAGCAGGAAAATCCATGCACAGACCCGGGACATCTGGTAATCCCTGCGATCCACAGAAAGAGACTGTATGCGTGCCGGAAAACGACGCACGACTTCCCCGCGTGAAAAATAACGACGCAAGTCCGTGTGTGCTGGGGAGAAATCGACGCACACACCCTTTTTCCACGTATCTCTTCTTCTGTGGCCCTCTGAGGAGATTTTCCACTCCAAACCAGGTACTTTGTGCTTGAAAGAGACTTTGGCCCTCATTCTGACCTTGGCGGGCGGCGGAGGCCGCCCGCCAAAGTCCCGCCGTCAGGTTACCGTTCCGCGGTCGAAAGACCGCGGCGGTAATTCTGACTTTCCCGCTGGGCTGGCGGGCGGTCGCCTTCAGACCGCCAGCCAGCCCAGCGGGAAAGAGGCTTCCACGATGAAGCCGGCTCGGAATCGAGCCGGCGGAGTGGAAGCTGTGCGACGGGTGCAGTTGCACCCGTCGCGTATTTCACTGTCTGCGCAGCAGACAGTGAAATACATGTAGGGGCCCTCTTACGGGGGCCCCTGCAATGCCCATGCCAGTGGCATGGGCACTGCAGGGGCCCCCAGGGGCCCCGCGAGCCCCCTACCGCCATCCGGATCCCGGCGGTCGGACCGCCGGGATCTGGATGGCGGTAGGGGGGGTCGGAATCCCCGCGGCGGTGCAGCAAGCTGCGCCGCCGTGGAGGATTCAATGGGGCGGCGGTACACTGGCGGGAGCCCGCCAGTGGTGCCGGTCCGACCGCGGCTTTACCGCCGCGGTCGGAATCCCCATTGGAGCACTGCCGGCCTGTCGGCGGTGCTCCCGCGGTCCTCCGCCCTGGCGGTCTTTGACCGCCAGGGTCAGAATGAGGGCCTTTGTTTGCTTTTTAAGGACTTAAGGCACTTTGGGGGTCATTCCGACCCTGGCGGTCCATGACCTCCAGGGCCGGGGACCGCGGAAGCACCGCCAACAGGCTGGCGGTGCTTCCAGGGCTATTCTGACCACGGCGGTAAAGCCGCGGTCAGAAAAGGGGAACCGGCGGTTTCCCGCCGGTTTTCCCCTGGCCCAGGGAATCCTCCATGGCGGCGCTGCTTGCAGCGCCACCATGGGGATTCCGACCCCCTTCCCGCCACCCTGTTTCTGGCGGTTCTTACCGCCAGGAACAGGATGGCGGGAACGGGTGTCGTGGGGCCCCTGGGGGCCCCTGCACTGCCCATGCCACTGGCATGGGCAGTGCAAGGGCCCCCTAACAGGGCCCCATACAGATTTTCACTGTCTGCTTGGCAGACAGTGAAAATCGTGACGGGTGCCACTGCACCCGTCGCACCCCTGCAACTCCGCCAGCTCCATTCGGAGCCGGCATCCTTGTTGCAGGGGCTTTCCCGCTGTGCCGGCGGGCGTCCTTTTGGCGGTCGCCCGCCGGCCCAGCGGGAAAGCCAGAATGGCCGCCGCGGTCTCCTGACCGCGGAGCGGTCATTCGGCGGTAACCGCATGGCGGGCGGCGCCCGCCGCCCGCCGCGGTCAGAATGACCGCCTTTGTATCACTTTTCAGTGATATCTCTACAAATTCACATTGCAACTTTATTCGTTTTGACCTACAATTATCCTAATAAATATTCTAATTTTTCTAAACACTGTGTGGTGTATTTTTGTGGTGCTATATGGTGGTATTGTATGATTTATTGCACAAATACTTTACACATTGCCTTCTAAGTTAAACCTGACTGCTTGTGCCAAGCTACCAGAGGGTGGGCACAGGATAATCTTGGATTGTGTGTGACTTACCCGGACTAGAGTGAGGGCTTTTTGCTTGGACAGGGGGTAACCTGACTGCCAAACAAAAACTCCATTTCTAACAGACATGTATATCTATGTGCATTCTAATGTTTGCCTTTAACATGATGAATTGTAGTTTTCATGCACATTTACATTGTTGTACTTTGATTATGGTATTATGTTGAAACTGCATATAATCACGTTTCATTTATAATTCTTGTTTCCATTTATAACTGTAAGATTCACTAATAATCACTTATTTTGAATGTGCATGTAATGCCTTTTTAGGTTAGCATAATCAAAGGCCTGAAACATATGATTTCTTGTGTTTAACCTCCAATGTGGAGTTTTGCTTGCATTGCAATATTCTTACTTTGTAGATGCATCCTTCCGAGTCTGCAGTTAATGAAAGGCATATTGTGTGTTGAAGATAGTGGGGTACGGAGGATACTTTGACAAGAGCATGCTGACTGTTAGAAATGGAGTCTCTGGTTGGCAGTAAGTTTGCACTCTGTCCAAGCAGGGACCCTCACTCTAGTCAGTGTGATGGAGATACACAGCTCAGATAACCCCTGCTCACCCCCTTGGTAACTTGGCACATGCAGTCAGGCTCATCCCAGAAGGAATGTGTAAAGTATTTGTACAAACACACACAGTAGCATTGTGAAAACACCACAAAAGCAGTCAATACCAGTTTAGAAAAATAGCCAATATTTATCTGAGTAAAACAAGATCAAAACGACAAAAATCCAGCATACACAAGCAAAGTTATGATTGTCAAAGATTAAACTTCAATATAGCGCTTAAAAACACAAATGCTTCAGTTTGGTGTTATCATGGCGTCATGACTGAGTCGTCCCCAACAGTCTGACACCAATGGCGCTGGTACCCCCAAGTACAGTACCTTTTGAAAGGGATGAAACAAGCCGGCAGAGGTTCCTCTTGATCCAGATGTATTCTAAAAGTCTGGGGTTTTGGGTCCACTACTTATACCCATTTCTGCCTTTGAGGAAGGGAAACTTCAAAGGAAAGTCTCTGTGGTTGACAAGATCCTGCCTTGCCCAGGCCTGGCCCCAGACACACACCAGGGGGTTGGAGACTGCATTGTGTGAGGACAGGCACAGCTCTAATATGGACACTTTCCTATATTTCCTGAGACTTTCTTAGGATTTCCCTATACCTTAGATTGTGATATTTAGATTAACTGAGACTCTCCAATGATTAGGCAAGAAGACCGCGACTTGTATACAGATGATCAGATTCTATTTCTCATCTTTTGTATTGCTTCTACTGAAATTCTTGTAGGCCTTATTCTTATATGATTTTTCCTCATTCAGCGATTTACTTAATCTTTGGTGATTTTGTACTTGATCCTACCTTGCCCCGGCCTGATCCCAGACACACATCATGGGAGTGAAAACTGCATTGTGTGAGGACAGGCACAGCCCTTTCAGGTCCAGATGTCAGCTCCTCCCTCCCCACTCCAGCCCAGGAGACTCATCAGGATATGCAGGACACTACCTCTCCCCTTTGTGTCACTGTCTAGAGGGAATTCACAAACAGCCCAACTGTCAGTTTGATCTAGACATGGATTCCACAGGCAGGCGGTCCACAAAATAGTTAAGCAAGAAAATGCCCACTTTCTAAAAGTGGCATTTTCAAACTGGCAGTCTAAAAACAATTTAGCCAAAGGATGCATTTTTAAACTGTGAGTTCAGAGACCCCAAACTCCAAATCTCTATCTGCTCCTAATGGGAAACTGCCCATAAAATATATTTAATGCCAGTCCCCATGTTATCCTCTGGGAGAGGTAGGCCTTGCAATAGTGAAAAACAAAATTGGCAGTATTTCACTATCGGGGCATGTAAAACACATCAATACTCGCCCTACCTTCAAAAATACACTGCACCCTGCCCATGGGGCTACCTAGTGCCTACTTTAGGGGTGACTTATATGTACAAAAAGGGAAGGTTGGTCGAATTGACAGTTTAAAACTGCACACGCAGACACTGCAGTGGCAGGTCTGAGCCAAGTTTACAGTGCTTCTCACGAGGTGACACAATCAGTGTTGCAGGCCCACTAGAAGCATTTGATTTAAAAGCACTGAGCACCTCTAGTGCACATTACTAGGGACTTACTAGTAAACCAAATATGCCAATCATGGAAAAGCCAATCACAATTTACACAGAGAGCACTTACACCTTAGCACTGGTCAGCAGTGGTAAAAGTGCCCAGAGTACCAAAACCAGCAAAAACGAAGTACACCACACAGTCAAAAATACCAGAAGCAGAGGCAAAAAGATAGGGGAAACCAGACCCAGGATACCAGGTCTGAAAGTGGAGAGAACTATCCAACCTCATAGGAGTTCTCATCATTAAGGCCGAAAAATCTGGGCTGACCATCAGAATTGGCATGTTCTGTACCATAGCGGTGTTCCACTGTGACGTCCATTACCTGTATGGAAATGGACCACCTCAACAGTTTGAGGTTCTCACCCCTCATCAACATTTACCATCTGAGGGGCCTGTGGTCTGTCTGAACAAGGAAGTGAGTCCCAACCAAGTAGGGTCTTAGCTTCATCAGCTCCCAGACCACAGCAAAAGCTTCTTTTTCAATTATGCTCCTCCTCCATTTCCTGGGAAGTAACCTCCTATTACTAATAAAGGCTACCGGCTGGTCTAGACCCTCGTCGTTCAGCTGTGCTAGAACTGCCCCCTCTCCATGCTCTGAAGTGTGGGTCTACACAACAAATTCCTTGGAGAAGTCGGGCGCTTGCACATGGTTGCCTTCAGGGCATCAAAAGCAGTCTGACAAGCCTCAGTCCAGATTACTTTCTTTGGCTGTTTTTTTGGAGGTCAGGTTCTATCAAGTGCTATATCCCTTGAAAAACCTCCTGTAGTAACTGGTGAAATCTAGGAGGGCTCTCACCTCTGTCTGGGTCTTGGGGGCTCCCAAGCCAGAATAATGTACATTTTCATTTGCAGGGGTGCTACCTGTCTACTCCCCACCTGCTGTCCCAAGGAAACCATAGATCCCTGTTATATTTGGCACTTACTGGCCTTAATAGTGAGGGCTGCCCTCTGCAGGGCCTTCAACACTTCACAGAGGTTTTGCAGGTGTTCCTCCCAGCTGGAGTTGAACACTGCAACGTCATCCAGGTAGGCTGCACTGACATCCTCCAGCCCAGCCACAACCTGATTGACCAACCTCTGAAAGGTGGCAAGGGCATTTTTAATACCAAAGGGCATAACCCAGAACTGGTAGTGCACATCCCGGGTGAAAAATGCTGACCTACCCCATCAGGTAAGGCAATCTGCCAGTACCCAGACATTAAGTCAAATGTGCTGAAGAACTTGGAAGCTCTTAGCCGATCTATGAGCTCATCAGCTCTGGAGACGGGGTGGCTTTAGTCTTAGTGACGGCGTTGAGTCCACGGCAGTCCACACAGAACCTAAGTTATGGGGTGGCACCGGAGGCAGCAGACTTTGGGTCCAAGATCACTGGGCTAGCCCAAGGACTGCTGGAGAAACTCAATTACCCCTAATGCTAGCATCTTTGAAACCTCATCCTTGATGCTGGTTCTGACCTTGTCAGTCACCTTGTAAATATTATGTTTCTCAGGTGGACTGTCCCCAGTGTACACATCAAGGGTACACAGATGAGTGAACCCGGGGTTCAAGGAAAACAAGGAGGCGAACTGTCCCAGCAACTGGCAACAGTCCCTCTGTTGCTGTGGGTTCAATGTTGGGGAGAGGTTCACACACCTCCACAGACCCATCTTTCTCCTGGGCAGACAGGAGGTCATGAAGATGCTAACTCTCCTCCTCCGCCCCATCATATGTTGCCAAGGGCATAGTCAGTTCATGCCTCTCAAAGTGAGGTTTGTGGCAGTTCACATGGAGGACCCTCAAATGGTTCCTAGGAGTCTGCAAATTTACCAGACAGGTGACATCACTCTCTTCGCCCCACCTCCTCAAAAGGCCCAGGCCACTTGTCCTGGAGAGCACAAGCTCCACTGGGGCCATGACCCACACCTTCTGGCCAGGCTGAAACTCAACCAGAGTGACATTCTGGCCGTACCACAGTTTTATGTCCTCCTGGCTGGCTTCTATGTTCCCCTGAGCTAGTTTCCTGAAGCATGCAGTCTGGTTTCTAAAGGCCAGCACGTAGCTAAACATGTCCTGAATGGGCTTACTGGAAGCTTTCTACAAGCCCTCCTTTACCAGACTCAGAGGTCCCCTCACAGGGTGCCCATACAGCAGCTCAAAGCGCCTCCCTGGAAGCAAAGAGAAGGCATGGCAGGAGGACGTCCCACTTACACCTCATGGGCTCTGACAGACCCTTTCAGGATATGGTTGAGTTTCTCAACAAACCTGTTTCCTTGGGGATGGTAAGGAGTGGGGAACTTGTAGGTCACCCAAAGCTCCTTCCAAAGAGACTTCATATATGTATGTATGAAGTTTGTACCCTTTTCAGACACCACCTCCTTGGGGAACCCCATGTGGGTAAAAATCTCCATCAGGGCCCAGCCCAACACAGGGGCTGTCACGTATCTCAGAGGAATGGCCTTCTGGTACCAGGTGGCATGGTCCACTAAGACCAGGATAAACCTGTTGTCCATGCTGTCTTGAAGACTGAGGCCCAGAATCTCAATTCCCGCCCGTTCAAAAGGTGTTGACAACACGGAATGGTTGGAGGGGAGGGTTGCCTCTCCCCCCACTCTTGCCACTTGCCCAACAAGTCTGGCAAGACCAAGACCTACAATATGCATTAGAGTGTCCTGCCCCAAATGTCCTGCCAAAGGCACATCATGAGCCAGCCCCAGTAGAAAGGTTCTGATCCTGACTCCTTGCCAGATGCCCGGTCTGAAGACTGCCTCCGCAGATCCTCATGAAAAGATCATGAGTTCTTGTGCCTCACAGAACTTTTCCTTGGTGGGACCCCCTTCCTGCTGCCAATGGGTCAACTCTGGCACCTCCCCCAGTTCATCCACTTGCTCCCTTGTAGGCTCTGGGTCATTCTTCTCAGGTTCAGCCTCCTCCTGAACTGTGGGAACTTCTGGGGTGGGTCTCCCACGCCCCTTGCCCTTCCTGGTAGGCCCCTGGCCACTCTTTTAGGCTCCAGGGCCCCTTCATCACCATGAAGGGCTGCCATAGACTGGATGGTCACACATGCCCACCCAGGCAGACCCAACATCTCCAAGTGTAACCGGCGTTCCATTTCACTCCAAGGGGAATCCTCCAGGTGTTTGCCTAGCAGACAATCAACAGGCATGGTTGGATTCACAGCTACCCTCAAGGAACCTGAGATTCCCCCCCAACTCAAAGAGAACCTGCCCCACCTTACACAGGCGTTCTCAGTTGTCTACAACAACTACCCGGTGAAACACAGTGGGAACTACTTGCTCTTCAGACACCTCACGGTAGTCACACTGGCTTCTGTGTCTCTCAGAGCCTCCACCCTCTTTCCATTGATGGTAACCCACTGCCTGTACTTCTTAGTGTTCTCACTGTCCCCTAGTGAGGCAAGGGTCATCTCAGCTGGCTCCCACCCTTCTCCTGGAACTAACGCTTCCCCAAGCACTACACTGGCCATACCCCCATGTCCAGTGTCCACTTGGGATACTTGCGAGTCCCCCTTCATGTGACCCAGCTGATGACATGCAAAACATTTGCTGGGACCCTTCTCTGCAGGTTTCCCTGTAGAGGTCCATGGTTTTTTCTCAACTGGGGGTTGGAACCTCTACCCTGGGAACTAGGTTGGGGCCCTTTAGAGAACTTCCCCCTACGTCTTCTGATGGGGACCCTGCACACCCTTGGCTGAGTCTCCCACATACCTCTTTTGGACCCTGGTGTTCTCCACCAGTCCGCTTCCTGGGCAAGCTTCCTGGGGTCAGTCAGCTTGCTGTCAATTAGGTGCTGGCACAGCTCTGGAAAACAAAGACTGTACAAGTGCTCCCAGGCAATCACATTGTATAGCCCCCTCATAATCTGTTACCTTACCGCCCTTCACCCAACCATCCAGTGCCTTGCAAAAACAATTACCACATTCTAACCAAGTTTGAGAATCCCCCTTTCTTTTAAGACCTGAACTTTTCCTTGTACTGCTGTGGGGTGAGACCATATCTAGTGGGTAGGGCATCCTTCATGATAGTGTAGGTGAGGCCCTGAGGACCCCCTAGGGCTGTCAAGGTGCCCCTTCCTTCTGCCTCAATATTCTTCCACAGACCCACCCCCAGTGTACCTCAGAGACCAAGTTTGTGTGAAAAGCTGACTCATACCCCTTAAACCACAAGTGCATGTCATCCTCCCTCTTGTAAAATTTTACAGGTGTTTGGGGATGTGTACTCTTTTTTTCAGGCTGGGGTACTGCTGTCACCATCTGTGCTGGACCTGCTCCTTTAGACTCAATTCTTCTCTTTCATGGCAAGTCTGTATTTTTCCTCTTCTCTTTTGATTCTAGCTAGATCCCTCTCATGCTGGAGTCTGAGCTTCTCCATCTCCAATTGGTGTTTCCTGATTTGCTCCTGTCTTCCAGTTCCTCCTGGATCAGGCCTTTGAATGAAACACTGCTGCCTACCCTGGAGTCCCTCCATCCAAGCAGGTCAGGGTTATTCAACCCAACACAACATGATGTAAGTTCTGAACCTCCTCATCCACAACATCTTCCTCTGCAGTGCACTCATCAGCCTCTTTTGCTGCCATCCAGGCCCTCAGTGCCTTTTACAGCTGCTCCTTCCTAGGGGATCTTCTGATTGGACATTTTAATTCCCTACAAAATGACTTGAGCTGAGCCACTGTGTACACCTCCAGTTTCTCCAACACAAACACCACATTTGTAGCAGCTGCTAATGGCTCCTTAGACTTAGACATGCTTGTGGGTAAGGTTCAGAAAAGAGGCAAAGTTCCATAAGGCAAGCAAAATCCAAGAAAAAGGAGCAAAAGGAAAAAACAAAAATACAAAAGAAAAAAAACAGAATGCGGTTGCGTAACGCTATGAAATAAAACAATAGTGTACACCAATCACTGTATGTCAAGTACAAATACAAGTCCTTTTCCACCACTGCCACTAATGTTAAAAATGGAGTCTGCGGTTGTCAGTCAGTTTGTACTCTGCCAGGGACCTTCACTCAAGTCAGGGTAAGGGAGATACACAGCTCTAATAACCCCTGCTCACCCCTATGGTAGCTTGGAACATGCAGTCAGGCTTATCTCAGAGGCAATGTGTAAACCATTTGTAACACCACACACAGAAACACAATGAAAACACAGTAAAAGTTTAGAAAAATAGCCAATATTTGTCAGAGTAAAACAAGACTAAATCGACAAAAATCCAAGATACACAAGCAAAGATACAACTTTTCAGAGATTGAACTTCAATATAATGCTTAGAAACACAAAGGCTTAAATTTTATGTTATCACGGCGTTGTGACTGATTCGTTCCCAACAGTCCAACGCAAATGACACCGGTCACGGAGTTGCATGGACCTCCAGGTACAGTACCTTTTGAATGTGAGAAAGACACTGTGGGGTGACCTTATGGGATCACGCCACAGGACTGCAGGTGCCACGGTAAAGTCGGGTGTCATGGATGTCACACGTCACACAGGACTCACAAAGACACGGGATGTCAGCGGGGCTGCGGCAGTGTCAGACCTGGATGTCAGTCAGGGTTGTTGAACTCCAACAGGGACCTCGGCTTCAGCTGCAGGCAGCATCATGGGGTCAGGCAGCGACGGCAGTCCAGGTGTCATCAGGCATCAGTGCACTTGGTTTTTCTTGTGTTTCTACCAGCTTTCACTCCTGGGGGGCCAGAAACTTCAAAAGCTGGATAAACAGCAATGTCCAGTCTTTTCCTTTTCTAAGGCAGAAGCTGCAACTGCAGGCCAACCCAGCAAAGCACACGCAGCAAAGGGGCAGTACTCCTCCTGCTCTTCAGCTTTTCTCTTTAGCTGAGGTACCTCTTGATCCAGAAGTGTTCTAAAAGTCTGGGATTTTGGATCCACTACTTATACCCATTTCTGCCTTCGAATTAGGAAAACTTCAAAGGAAATTCTGTGTTGTT
Organism: Pleurodeles waltl; assembly: GCF_031143425.1. Lineage (NCBI taxonomy): Eukaryota > Metazoa > Chordata > Amphibia > Caudata > Salamandridae > Pleurodeles > Pleurodeles waltl. The sequence goes on from NC_090443.1 coordinate 599,424,813, forward strand.
GACAAGATCCTGCCTTTCCCAGGCTTGGCCCCGACACATGCCAGGGGGTTGGAGACTGCATTTTGTGAGAACAGGCACAGCCCTAGAACAGACTCTTTCTTATATTTCCTGAGATTTAATTAAGATTTCTCTATACCTTAGATCATGGTATTTAGATTAACTTTGATTCTCAATGATTAGGCATGAAGACCGCAACTTATATACAGATCATCACATTCTCTTTCTCATTTCTTGTATTGCTTCTACTGAAATTCTTATATGCCTTATGCATATATAATTTATCCTCATTTGACTATTTACTTAACCTTTGGTGATTTTGTACTTATATAGCATGATCTTGAGATTCATATACATTAGTTGGAAGCCTACATTGAACAGACGGAGAACTCTGATAAATTAGTAGAAAATGGTCCAGAATACAACAGAGAAATTACAAGGTTTAAAAAAATAAGATCATGGGGCCCAGTTCTGACATAAACCTCACTGGCGTCTTGTGCACAAGCCAATTCAGTTTAAGATTTTAACAATTACTGTTGTGCATTTCACAGAAAAAGACCCCATTTTGTTTAAGAAAACTGCACATCATGCTATGCATGTGGTTATCTGAGCTAAGCTAAGCATATTTTAAGTTAAGATGAACTCTGTACAGGGGAAGAAGTGGGTTTCAGTAAAAGAGGGACACTGTGGGATTGTTTGCAGTGGGGCACACAGGAACTGCTACAAAAGTGGGTAGAGTTGCCCCTGGGGATTTTTTTGCTATTGGTTAAATAGGGGCCAAAAGGTCATACCCCTGGGCACCCTCTTTATAACACTAGTATGCCTTTGGAAGACAGAAGAAAGATTGCACCTGCTGTAGAGACTTGAGAGGAGATCTGAAAGGCAGGACCTACCCTCACTTGTACCCAGGACGAAGAAGTAGAATACAAGTGTCTATTGGTTGACACCCCTGTTAAGCTACAGAAACCAAACAAGTAGGTAGAAACCCTTTTCTTTGACAGGTCCATCTGACTAGTTCCAACTGGATATCCCTTGGACCATGCTGGTGGCTTCTGCTCAAGTGAATCTTGACCACCAAGCTGTTCCTGAGGTCCTGGGACCCTTGGATGTGGCAAGATATACTCCTCTTAACATCTCAAAACAACTGGAACGTGCAATATTTTTTAATCCAATGATCTCAAGTAGGACATGGACAAACCTACCAAGTCAATATAAGGAAGGTGCATTGCCCCTGGGCCAAAGATTCAAGTTGCTCCTGGTTGGAGATCTTCCAAAGCAGCAAATTTGTTTCTCTGGATGTCACAGAGAGGCTATTCGGCCTCGTAGAGCCCTGTTCAGCTACAGCTTCCCTCTTGCCCTATTGAGGAATTTGAAGGTAGCAATCTTCACCGAGCAAAGGTGTCAAAAATATCCAGCCAGTGATGTACCTTCCTTAGGCGCTAATTTTGAATTTATCCTGATCTGAACTTTCCATCCAAAAGTCAACAGCTTCTCTGAGACATTGATGTCAATCCGGCCTCATGGAGCCCCTCTCAGCACAGCTTGCTCTCTTGCCTTCCTAAGGATGTTTGACTTCCCCTTTAGAGACTAAGGGCCTGATTATGACCCTGGCGAATGGGTTATAATGGAACTTGCAATACAGCGGACGTGAAATGTGTTACTTTTGGGATGGAGTATCCCTTCTGCCAAGGCTGCAATCCCTTCTGCCAAGGCTGCAATCAAGCCCTAACTCAGAAGTTAGAACGTCCAACGGCGACAATTCTGTTTCTTTATTCAGCCAGTGCTCCATCATGCTCACCCTTAAATTTTCATATGCAACAAGACTCCAAAATACTTGTAACATCTCAGAAATTCTCTGCCCCTATGACTAACACACAACTTCCTTCAAATAACAGAAAGTCGAAGTTGTTACAGACAATCGGAAAACGTAATCAGTGACACATTCCATAATCTCAGATTGGGCTAAATTAAAACAAACCCGCTCTTTTTTCACCAAGAAGATAACTGGATTAATAAATTATGCTTTATTATCATAGTTTCAAAGACGACAAAAATCAGTAGCTAGAAAACCTTACTATTTGAGGTTGTTAAACATCACCTTATATGATAATGCGAAGGCCATGAACCAGTCCTTGGGCATCAAATGCTAATATTTATACTGTGTCTACAATTTCTGCTAACTACTATACTCTGCTCTCAGCATTTCCTTAATATCAACCACACACATTTTGAGGAATAAAACCAATCATCATAAAACCAGCATAAATCAATTCAGTTAGGATCATAGGGCCTGACTTTGGTAAATAGGTACTTCATCACAAATGTGATCAATATTCTGTCCACCTTATTACAGGTGCATTAGGATATAATACACTTGTAATGTAGCGGAAAAGGACATCTGTCATGTTCATGGCGGAGTACGCATCTGCCAAACTATAAATCTGGCCCATAACTGTAGTTCTTACACTGACACAGACCAAAATATTGTAACAGACCAAACCCTTAACCAACTTGGTAGATTCAAATTCCCCAAAAGTTTCATGTTGGTGTGTGTGTTCAACTCTTCAGGAGTAGGTGTCTAGTGAGATGTGATGGAAGGTGAGGGGAGCAGTTCGTAGAATGTTAAATCTTCATGGCAACTAGATTTAGAAAGTGATTTGTACACTTTACATTAACTCATGCATGTGCCCCAGGTTCATTATGATGCCAAGCAGTTTATTTTGTCGATTGAATAACAGATTTGTTCTCTGATCCCTAGTAAGTAGCAGTAATGAAATATGAAGTAAGTTATTGTTCCCTGGATGTGACCCATGGTTATGCATGGACGACTCTTTCTTTGGAGAGTCATTTTGAATGTTGGGATTTGCTGTTGCTGTTCTTCTGCACACATTACACCTAAAGCATCCCACAAGCCTGAAAACTCCTTAAACACAGATTGCACAACACAGTAAATTACCACATTCACCAGAGCAAGATGTCCTTAAACAGTCAAATACTAAGCTGCCCAAGCAACCTCAGAAAAGCCACCACTTCCAACCCAGTACACTATCTACTGCACTTCATATCAAGTTGTTGTCGTAACCTATGACTTTGCTGTATCACCTTCCGCCCTCATTCTAGGTGTGGCCTTGATGCTTCTGCACTCACAAAAACCTGGTTCTGTTTTGTCAATTAATTTACCGCTACTATAAAAACGTTCTCCTCCTCGATTACAAAAGACAAGTAGGGACAGATGCCTTTATCAATAAGTTGTTTTGAGAGCAAACTTATTAACTTAATAAATTCCACCTGGTTTCAATGCTTCAGTTTAAATATTAACTACATGACACCTAAAACATCACAACTGCACATCTCATACCGCCCACAAAGCAGCAAAAAGGTTTTTCATTATTTCCTTTTTATAGCACTTGTCAACTTAATTCCACTTGAGAGAGGTTTTCCTTCAAGGTTTCAACTTCCTTAGCAAAAAGACAAAGTGATCACGCATTCCTTTTTAAATCAGGCATATTAGACAATGCTCTACCGCAGTACTTTCACTGCCAAAATACGGGCTCTAGCATGGACCTGAGTGACACCCCTCCTTATTATAACTGTCCCATATTGGAGCATCTTCTCTAGATCCATACCCTACCTGTATTTCACATTATCTAATTAAGGCCCCCAAACCTAAAACAGAAACACCACATTAAGGGGGTCATTCTGACCCTGGCGGTCATCGACCGCCAGGGTCGATGACCACGGAAGCACCGCCAACAGGCTGGCGGTGCTTCCTTTTGTATGGTCGCCCAGCCGGGTCCGGCGGTTTCCTGCCGGATTACCCCCGGCTGGGAGAATCCTCCATGGCGGCACTGCTTGCAGCGCCGCCATGGGGATTCCGACCCCCTTCCCGCCAGCCTGTTTCTGGCGGTTTTGACCGCCAGAACCAGGATGGCGGGAACGGGTGTTGTGGGGCCCCTGGGGGCAGTGCAGGGGCCCCCTAACAGGGCCCCAGAAAGATTTTCACTGTCTGCATTGCAGACAGTGATAATCGCGACGGGTGCAACTGCACCCGTTGCACCCCTGCAACTCCGCCGGCTCCATTCGGAGCCGGCTTCATTGTTGCAGGGCCTTTCCCGCTGGGCCGGCGGGCGCTCCTTTGGTGGGCGCCCGCTGGCCCAGCGGGAAAGCCAGAATGGCCTCCAAGTGGCGGTTCCCGTTTGGCTGGCGGCTACTGCCGCCAGCCAAACTCGGAATGAGGGCCTAAGGTCTTTAAGACTGTCAAACTGGATTGTTCAGGGCTCCTTCCTTACAAAATTCTGACCTTAACATATTATCTCCGTGCTAAACCAGAGAAGTCAATGGTAAAATATGTAGGCCTCATAACACATTGGCAACAAGTTAACTAACCAACAGTCTGGATTTGATGTGCTAACGAATGCAAAGACCGGTATGGAAAAATTTACGCTACTACTTGTGCTGTATTTCCAGTCAGCTTTACTCTTTAAGTTTCTCCTCTGTTTGGCCCTGTTTTTTATTCCTCAAGCTGGTGGTGCTGATTGTTATTCACTATGCTAGCAGAGCATGTGCAATTTTAATAAAAATGGTAGTCACATGTACAGACAAGCAGATCAGAGTAGTGTCAAGGCACACTAATGTTTCCAATGTGGAACTGTTAAAGTGAAGATAGAGGGGCACACAAAGTCTAGCTTAAATATAGATATTTACATTTACAAGCCCATATTTATATATGTAAGTATGCCCATTAAGTTCAAAATTATTAGATAACATATAAAAGTGAGAAACCTTGCATCCATTAACAGTACTGTTAACGTCTTATTTCCTTACGATAATTTTTCAAGTCTTCATCCTGTATATCTTCCATTTCTATTCACATCGAGGCCTATGCACTGTACGTGCTACGATGGTGTAATCTCATGTAATTCCTGAATTTCACGTTATATGAAATGTGCACAGTTTGCACCATTTCTCATAATGCAAAATGTTGCATGATTTTGTCCAGGGAAGATTAGTTGAAAAACAAAATATCCCACCAAGAGAGATTTTCTCCTTGAATGAAACGTTTTCTCCTGAGATCAGACCATTGTTAGTGTTTTGTGTGCCATTTGTGTTTGAGGTGCACCCAAAAGTTGCTCAGGATTACCTTGAAATGAATTTCGGGGAATAAGCTGAAATGTTCTGATTCTGAAAAAGTTAGGCACAGTTCACAAAAATAGATGTGCAAACCATCCTTCAAATACACTTTGTATGCATGAGTCACACTGACACCATTTTCCAGCAAAAGGCTTAAAACTGTTTGAAATACAGCATAAATCTAGCTTTATGTTATACCACGGAGCTCTAAGTTCGAAACACTTAGGCCTTCATTCGGGTTTCGGCGTTGTTTTTTCAAGACCGCCGAAGCCGCTGCAGCCAGCATACCCCTAGTGCTGGCTGTATGCAGGCCGCACTATTAAGAGTTTTCTGCTGGGCCAGCGTGCGAAAACAGCGTTTCCGCCCCCTGACCCAGCGGAAAACTCACCACAACATTGACACCGGCTCATAATCAAGCCGGTGGCAATGTTGTGGTGCATCAGGTGCAAAAGCACCTGTCGCGCATTTCACTGCCTGTAATTCGGGCAGTGAAATGAGTGATGGGGCTGTTCATGGGGGCCCCTACATTGCCCATGCCAACTGCATGGGCAGTGCAGGGGCCTACACGGGGCCCCTGACACCCCCTTTCTGCCAGCCTTTGCATGGCAGTGAGACCACCATGCAAAGGCTGGCAGAAACGGGACTCGTAATCCTCAGGCCAGCACTGCTTGCAGCTCTGCCCTGGTGGATTGCAATCACAGAGATCACCAGGCTGTCATCAGGCGGCAACCTGGCGGTGCCGGCGGTCAGACTGTGACCCATCTCCTACGGTCATAATAGGGCGGTGAGACCACCCTGTCTGCGGCGGTCCTACTGCAATTGCGAGTGTGGCAGTTTTGAGACTGCCACACTCGTAATGAGGGCCTTAGTGATTTCCTCGGTGCGAATGGATAATGAGGTGTCGAAAACTATAGATCAACTATTCCTAATTATTCTAGTTTATTATCATTTCAAGTGTTACAAAATAGATACAGCCAGATAGAAGGCTTATTTTGCAGTATCTGCAACTAGTGTGTCTGGTATTAATAGGTTAGCAACCCCAAAAAATGACAATAGGGGCGTAAACAGGGATGAACAGGGTTACTTAGTTAAACCGCATTGCTTTGTGACCCAATACTGAATTTCAGAAATATGACTTGATAAACTATGAATCTCAAAACGCAGATCCATAATAGTGAATCCCAAATCCTGCAAACAGAAGTCGCTCATTACAAATGGTCAATGAACAGCCAAGCTGCTCACGAAAAATACCATAAAGCAAATGGTATCCAGGTGCAAGGTAGAATACCACATCTAAAACACAGTATAAACATCCCCAGGGGCTGCTGTCTCTCCATTGATGGTTAAGAGGCATGTGCTACGAGCCCTCTAAAGGAGAAGAAAAAGTCTGGCCAGGTAGACGAGAAGGCGGGTGCCAGAAACCATCTCAGTTGATGAGCTGGAACTTAGGCTAGCCTGACAGTCTCATTGTATTTAAGCCATTTTTGTAAATGTTCATGTTTGTGCTCCCTGTATCTCCTAGAGTCAGGGTCTTGCCAAGGGACTATTGCAGTAGCAGGAGACATATCAAACAGCACCCCTTCAAAGATGTTTAGAGGTTTTCTGGATGCCAGGCTGACCAGGATACAATCATGATTCACTTACACAACATCCCAAGGTAATTTGTAGGCCACTGAAATACGATCTACGACCAAATTGCACAATTTCCTAATGTAAAAGTATCTGTCAATGGCTGATGCATCACAAAATGCTCCCCTTCAGGTACAATGTAATTATACAGGAGTAGAAAAATTAGCACTCACTGAACATCCAGGCAGTGTGCAATTCTGAATACATAATCATCGACCCCCCTGGCCATCACCGTCAGATCACACAAACTCAACATCATCTCCTATGCCTATGTCACACAACTCATCCTCTCCCTGTCCAAAAATCCCTCCACCAAAAAAGCTAACTTCCACAGATGCATGATGAACGTAGCGGAGTGGATTGAGGACAACTGTCTCAAACTCACCACAAAAAAAATGGAAGTCCTCATCTTTGGAAACAACACCTCGTCATGGACTGACAAATGGTGGCCCACAAAGCTCGGCACCCTTCCTGTCCCAAAAGACCACAGACACAACCTTGGCATCATCCTGGATAGCAAGCTATCCATGAAGAAACAAGTCAATGCTGTCTCATCCCCCTGCTTCCATACCCTTTGCATGCTCTGCAGGATCTTCAGTTGGCTCCAAATAGACACCAGAAGGACCGTCATGCAAGCCCTCATCACCACAGACTGTGCAATGCAAACACGCTCTATGTAGGAATCGCAGCACGTCTCCTGAAGAGACTCCAGACAATACAGAACTCAGCGGAAAGACTCGTACTCGACCACCCCAGAGCGGCCCACATCACACCCCATCTCAAAAAACTACACTGACTACTAATTCAGAAGAGATGCCAGTTCAAGATGCTGGCCCATGCCTACAAGGCCTGCAGAACAATGAACCAGCATACATCAACAAACACCTGACAATCAATCAACTGATCAGACACCTCCAATCAGCTTCCCTCTCTCTCGCAGACACCTCACTGACCCGTTGAGCAACAGCAGAGGATTCCCCTTCTCACACCTGCCAGCCAAGGCTTGGAACAACCTCTGCCTGCACCTCAAGGCCGCAACGTCATTCCAGCGATTCAGAAGAGAACTAAAGACCTGGATGTTCGAATGATCATTTCTCCATGCAGCAGCATACAGCTCCAGTGCCTAGAGACCCTCACGAGTGATTTGTAGAGCTTTATAAATGTTTGATTGATTGATTGATTGATTGACATTGTTGCTTGTACCCTAGGAGGAATATGAATGACTACTTCATATTTTGGCATTGTGAGCTTTACATTTGACTTGCAAGGGGAGGCATTGGAAATAGCTGATTACTAAGTGTGTGTTAGATTCCAAGGTTTTGTGTATTGCAGCAATTCTCATCCAACACAGCAGCCACACCAACATGTCTGAGTAACCGCTGACAGTGCAGTTGTCATTCGCTCGTGGGTCCTTACCCCATTTCTGAATACACAGAGATAGAGGAGGCATTGCTACAATACAGCACATAAGCAGACCAAAGCAATCAGAGAAAGAACATTTGGCATTTTGAAAGTGGAGATTTCCGTGTTTACACAAAAGTCAGGGTGCGTGGCATTATAAAAATTACCAGCTAGAAGGGCCTGCCAGAAGAACTCTTGGATGATGACTCTGATGATGAAACAGATCTTACCAAATTGCCTCTAGGCAAATCAATGTATGAGCCGTAGGTAAGAGAGTACACCAAGATGACTTAATCATTTTTGAAGTGAGAAACATACCAAGGGCTATTAATGAATGTCCAATGGAAAATTATGCACTAGCAATTAGTAATTAGTATTTATTGACAGTTGTATCTCAGTACTGAAAAAAGATCCCAAATGAAGAATCAGAAATGCCTCACACATGGTACATAAAATTGTACAAAATAATTATGAGGTATGGCATAACCACTTATCTCATCTTTTATTACTACTGATACTGTTTGGCCTGATTAACACCACATGTATCTCACCCATTTGTACATATTCTGAGCTGCTGAATGCATGAAGGTGACTGACAGAGGGGAGCTGGTGTCACCTCTGTATTTTCCCTGCTCATGCTGCCTCTGCGACATAGAATCCACCATATTTCATGGAGTCAAATCCCTTTTGAACACTTGTTTGTGAGACCCACACAAACTCCCCCTAACACTGACGGTCAGTTTACAAATGTCCTTCTGTTTTTTTTGTGGATATCCAGCATTACATTGTCCAACTTTCAGAAATGTGCTAATGCTGCTGCTTCAAACATTTGGCTTGATATTTCTGGTTGGACTCTACTAAATACCCTAGCACAGGTGGATACTGACTGCACCATGATGTGAGCTTTGTTACACTATTTCTGACTGGAATATACAGAAGAAGAAGAAGGAAACGTTGTAATATGGTCCAATATTACTATTGATGAGTTATGGTGACATCATAAAACTGCTTAAAAGTGTATGTATATGTGACCAGAATCCCCAAAATGGCAATATAGGGTTATAATACACAAGCTACTCAATATGTATCTTTTACGTTACATTATTTTTTTGGGGGTAGTTACATTAAAAATATATATTTTTTCCAAATGGAAAGATTTATTGAAAATAGGAAGTGAAATACAAAATTGTACTGTTTTATTGTCTGTGGTAAAAAGAAGTGAACAATATTTAATTAGGTGATTAAGAATGTAGAATATTGAGCGCATGATTCACATTGTTAAAAACACAGATTCTGCAGATGCAAGGATCAGATTGTTTAAGCGTCAAGGTGCAGCCAAAAATAGTCATTGATTGGAATTAGCATGCTCAGATTGTGTTTACCTTTCATGAATAAGTTGTTAATTAAGCAATTGACAATGTTGAGTACTAGTTGATTTATGCAAACCTGTGGTGTTGTATGTACCATGTAATTCTGAATTTATTGCAACTGTCAGATATGTGAGCTTGAAAATTTAAATGAACAACATTGCTTGAAGTTCAAATTGATCAGACTAATACAGCCAGAGAATGTGCCACATAATATTGCATAATTTGTTTTTTTTCCTGCATAAATTAGGTAATCCTACTGCTTAATTTGTTTCTCCATTGCTGCTGAATCCAAGTACCTTGACTATGGTAACCCTCTGCAGAGTGGTGTAGGGGCTGTCATTAGGGAGCGAATGAATCATAACATATTTGTAACTTGCGCCGGTGCTCTTTGTCGGGCTTGAGCTGCCCCCACAAATCATCAAATTGTTTCTCCAATTACAAAGAAACAAACGAAGAGCCAATTCCAGGGCTTCATGTTAATTTATTCAGCAAAGATTCCACCAGAAACGCTTCCGCCATTGTCTTCATCACAGGTTTCAAGTGGTAACCCTTCTCTAACACATAACTATGTTGTACACAACATCAACGCCAGATGGAGTTCTTAACATCACATCAGTCGGCCCTGAGTTGTGTCGGCCACATCAGAATGTAGTAGTCAGTCAGTCAGTCAAAATTCCTTTATTCGGCAGAATGCCAATAAAGTACAAAATCATTACACATAAGATTAAAAAACAGAAATGTACAACAATGATAAAAAAGCATTATTCACATGACCGATATACATAGCTGAATATAATAGCTTAAATCAGCTTATCCATAATTGTACCTAAAAGAAACCAGAAATATATGTAAATAGGACCATAGATGTACTACAGATAAAATTGCAAGAAAATAGCGTAAAATAAGCGAGGCAAAAAAAAGGTTAAAATCTTGTACTATTCCAGCTTGAGTTAATCTATGACTGCTTCCATCAGTTCGTATCGTTTCTTAATGGCAATAGCGGATCTGATAAAATTTAAGACAGAATAACAGGTTTGAATAGATGCCAGTTTTTGAACATAAAACAGTGCGTCCTTGTGAGAAATAACTTGTAATTTGCGTAAAAGAGGTAATATAAAAATATGTCTAGGAGCAGAGTAAAGTGAGCAAAATAGAACAAAGTGAGACGTATTTTGGTCAGAAGAGGCATCACAAGGACAATTCGGGAGCACTTTTTGCCAGATGCATTGCTTTGGGAAAGCCACTCTAAAATGTATCAAATTTAGTGTAAATAAAACAAGGAATGAGTAAGATGAGGAGCAGGAAAACCAAATTAAATAAGATTCCATTAAGCTCGTGCTTGAGATCTGGACATAGGAATCAAAGGTTTTTAAAGTAAAAGGCCCATGTAATCTAGGATTCAAGATATACTCAAAATACTGTTTTTTAACAAGTACCTTTGCATTAGAGGCCAGGCACTCTGGGTGAGTAAACATATTTTCCAAACCTAAGTTCCGAAAAGAGGTTTGCAAAAATGTGAGCCACAGAATTCTTTTAAAATTGGCCAGTTGTATACAATCGGTCATGCAGTCTTGAACCAATCTGGCTGCCGGATTTGACCAGATTTTCAACCAGAGCAAGAGTGGGGAAACAGCAATTAGGTCCTCAATATGCCGTAGTCCCAGTTCCTCATGACAGATAATGTTTGCTACATTCTTGGGTACCATCAATAATCTATGCACAAATTTGTTCTCAACATGTTGGAGCGAGTCTGCGTTGGTCCGACCCCACAAACCTGCCCCATATGTGGCTGCTGGTACACATTTGGAATTATAGAGCATAACAATCTGATGAACTGGTCTGCGGTCTAATTTACGGGCGAAACAAAATATTGCTTCCAGGTTTCTCACCATTTGTTGTGTCTTTATAGTAAGGTGGGAATTCCATGACATAGAAGAGCTTACATGCAGACCTAAGTAACATAAATCTTTTACTTTATTTATAATGCTCCCTCCCATAATGAAAAGTTTATATCTTGTATTTCAGGGGGCCACAAGTCATAGCATACAACTTTGTAAAATTTACTCTCAAATCTAAATGTTGCATAAAAACTTAAAAAAGGTCCAACAAACTTTGGCTGTTCGGGCGATTAAAACCGCATCATTGGCGTAGAGGAGGATGGGAGCTGTCTAAAACCCATCCTAGGGAAATCGTTTCCATTTTCTACTAGAAAACCAAAAAGTCCGTTAATATATAACAGAAACAAAAAAGGTGCTAAAATGTAACCCTGTCTGACTCCTCGCATAGATGGGAGGTGGGAAGTCCTCTCTCCGTGCCGCCCATACTGTACCAAGACCGTTAGGTCAGTATATTGATGTTTGATTAACTGCAGCAAATTCCAATCGACCCCCAGAGATTCCATAATCTGCCAGAGCTTCCCTCTATTCACCAGATCAAAAGCACTTGATAGATCAATGAAAGGTAGGTGAATAGATTCTTTTCTAACAGTAACATATATTCTAAGAATGAGGTTCAGATTTAATGCTTGTTCGACTGTACCTAGACTAGGTCTAAACCCGTATTGGATTGGGGAGAGGATCTCTACCTCCGCCACCCATTCCTCCAACCGTGTCAATATCACACTCCCCAGTATCTTAGCAGTAGAATCTATAAGAGATATTGGCCTATAACAGATTGGATCTTGCCTGTTACCCTTTTTAAAAATGGGAATAATTATGGCCAGTTTCCAAGAAGAGGGGATACTGCTTTTTACTACACTTCTTAATACATTTGTAACTAAAGGGCCCCAAAGATCCGGGCATGGACTTAAAGAGATCGACAGGGACCCCGTCCGGGCCAGGTGCTTTCCCTTGTCTTAGTCGATTGATTGCTGTGTTTACCTCATGTAACTCAAAGGATAAGTCAATTGTATTCAAATTAGATTCCGCAGGGCTCTGGTCACTACATTCATCCCCCTCAGGTGAGAAATTGCTTCCACACTGAAAAACACTCATGAAATGGTTCACCCAAACCTCTTCTGATATCAAGCAGTCATTTTCTTTATTGACATGTTCCATGAAATAAGGGTGGTTTACCACCCTCCAAAATTGTGCTGTGTCTTTCAGTTCGGTAGCTGCCAAGAGCTCGTCCCATGCTCTAGATCTAATTTCAGATTTCCTCTCTGCCAGAGCTGCCTTATATTGTCCCCTTGCCGTTCTAAGTAGTTCATGGGAAAGGGGAATAGATCTAAGAGCTTTTTTTAATTCTTTATGGGCAGTAGTACAGGTGGAATTGCAGCATCGGCAAGTCGCAAGGCCCCGGGGAATCCTGTCACTCACTAATGCCTCAGAAACAGCATAACTTAAATGTTCAAAATCCGATACTAGGCAATCATGGGAAGGATGTTGCGACAGACATAAATTACTAGTCTCCAATTTTTGTTTAATTATTTTCTGGTTGAAAGTCTTAGTATCCACCCTTTTCCATTTCATGCGGAGACCGGATTTTTAAAAAAAAAAAGGTTTCTCTCTTTTAGTTAAAGCTGGTTTACTGTTGGAAGCAAGGTTAATACATAGAGGATTATGGTCACTGGCACAATGGGATATTATCTTGAAACCGGTTATTAAGTGAAAATCAGAAGAGCTAATCAGGATGAAGTCAATAATACTCCCTTTGGAGTTCCCCGTGAATGTAGGTATAATTTGGGTATGTGCAGCACCCTTCTCCCTTGCGTATACAAGATCAAATTTATAGATAAAGGTATTTAAAACTTCACCTTGCTGAGTGTGAATAATATGGGATGACAGTTCTCAACGCTCTATGGAGTTACTGCACAGATGTGGAACTTCCTGTTTGCTCAATGTCATGTTAAAATCTCCAGCCCATATAATAATTAACTCATTTTCCTGGGGTTATCAAAAGAATCAAGAAAATCTATTACCTCCTCAAAACGTCCCTTCAGAAAATCGCATGGGATATTGTTATAAAAATGTATTAACAGCAAGCCCCACTCCCCTCAATCAGTAGTAAAATAATCATAAAATATGATGAAGACCAGATTAGAGATGCCTCCATTTTAGGCAACTGTAATGAAACAAGAACCAAGAGACGCTCACTTGCCCTTCCCGCTGAGGAGGGGGTTGCAGGTTGATATAGAGAAAAGTAGCCATCCAAATGGAAAGGGTCCACTGACCAGGTCTCCTGCAGGCAAATGACATCGTAAGTAGAAATAAAATCCCGCCATTCTATGTTCTTAACCTTTGACCGGAGCCCCGCAACATTCCAACTAATCACTGTTAAGGATTTGGAGCCCGGCCCTACCGCCATTTCCTCACCAGTAGTAACAGCTGCCGAGGCATAGGGGGGGATGTAGTAATTTGTACTGTTGTCAATAGCTACTATCAAAACCCACCAAAAAATAATTACTCATTTTGTGGTTTACAATACGTAAAACTGAACAAAAGAAAGTAAGGTTAAACCCCTCTACTTCTAATGGATGCATTAATTCAACCTAATTGTTTACAACATAGGTTGACCGCAATCAGAACAATCCAACTATACGACTTGTTCAACAATAAAAAATAAAGAAATATGATTTTGTACCTTTTTAACATGAAAAAGTAATTCAAAGCTAAGTGATACAACATCATGGGCATTATTTTTGTGACAATATCAATGTAATACATTAAATTAAATAATGCATTCATGTAATTATACATCACACAATGTATATCAATAACATCTCAATAATCTTCCAATGGACTAAAATCTATTCATATTATTCAATGTTATTAAATTTCACCCACATGGGTCTCACATATCAAGTTTTGGAAACTAGACATAAATATTATGTTAGATTTCACATTTGTAAAACATATATTCGGAAGTCATCAATATAATTGTTTTTAACTATAAATAATCAGGAATTGAGCCCATGTAGGCAAATGCATCATTACACATTGTTGGAATTTGGGCTATTGATTGTGTGGCAACCACAAGTAATAGTTCCTCAATTGTCCTCAGTGGGAACCAAGGCCACATGTACGTACCTTTTTTCTTGTTGCAAACAGCCTGATTCACAGAATCGGGTCGTTTGCAATGAGAAAAAAGCATTTTGGTATGTATAGACCCATTTTTGCGTTTCAGTAATCTATTTACCAAATCGCAAAAAGGGTTTGTGAGTCGCAATTAGGAAGGGGCGTTCCCTTCCTATTTGCGAGTCGCAGTCCGATGTATGATTGTTTTGTGACCGCAAATGCGGTCACAAAACAATCGCAGTTAGCACCAGTCTCAAATTGGTGCTAACCAATTCGCAGATGGAAGATACTATAGCTGACATTTTGCAAGCACTGCTAGGGGTCACCCAACCATAGGAAGTGTGTTTGAATAGTCATGGTGTAGTGAGGATATTATTTTGGCATTAATTATTATCATAATTGCGATGATGATGGATTGATAAAAAATATGCAAATATGATGGAAACCAAATAAAAACATTTATCAGAAATAGACTGTGGGCCTTATTACGACATTGAGGTAGGGATTTCCTCCATCACAATTGTGACAGATATCCCCTCTGCCATATTATGAGCCCATTATATTCTATAGAGATCGTAATACGATGGATGGGATATCCGTCACATTTGTGATGGAAGAAACCCACCATCAGGGTCATAATAAGGCCCTTTGTGTTTGCCATTCTTTCCTATGCTTGGCATTAGACTATAATTGTCAGGACAACCCCTAGAGGGCACCACAATAAAAAAGCATATTGAAAAAGCATTGTAGTGTAACCTCATAAATAGCCCCTAGAGGGCGTAACCACATGAAAACAGCATGGTGAAAAATATTGCAGTGCAACCATACATTCAGCGCCTAGAGGGCATAAATACACGAAATAGCATTACAGTATATCACATTAAAAAGCATTGCAATGCAATACAGTCAGCCCCTAGAGAATGCAGTGGATTGCACATTTTTAGGCCTTCCAGGCCTTCTAAAATGACATCATACAGAAGGTCTCTAGAGGGTGAATCACTCCCAGCTGCAGAGCAAAAGCTCCAGCTGTGAGAGAACTCGAAAATATACATAAAACGAGGACTGGTGATGATTTTCTAGTCTCCCTAACTTAGGGTGGGGACCCAGAAGATGACTGGTCCATGAAGAACACGTCGGGCTGAACATTTTGGTGGTAGTCCAATGTCCTAGGAACACCACAGGCGAAGTTATGGACGAAAACCCATTTCAAAATAAAGAGCACCACTAAGCATTATGGGGCGAGTTACTGTGCTGAGGTGAATATTAGAGCAACAGCTCTACTGCTGAGCTGGGAAGAACCACAGTGAGGTTTTTCTCATTGTTTTCTGACTTAGAAGGCAGCCTTATGCCATGTTTTACATTTTTTCATGGTGGGGGTACCTGGTCCCAAATGGGCACCCCAGAGATTGCCACTGTTGGAGAGCAGCTTTGGAAGCCCACCCCCGTTGCCCTTGCTGGCTCATTGCACTAACAGCACATACACATGTTGCCGCAGGAGCCATCAGTCCTACTGTGTGTCTGCCCACTCCAGCGCGCTAACGGGTGATGTTGGGGCTGCCTCCCGGGGCCCAGGGATGGGGTCCTGGGTCCCTCCTGCCGGGGAAGCATGATGGTGCTTTCCTGTAATTACAAGTACACTTGGGCCAGAGATGCGAAAGAGAGTCTGACACGGGGATTGGGGAGTTAGGAACACAGGTAGAGGGTCACATGCATATCCTCTCCCTCAACGGAACAAATCTAGCTTTTTTGTGCCATCCCCTGGGCCCTGGCTCACCCCAGGGGAATTTTACCAGTCTGCAGTTGAGCCCCTTGTGCTCGGTGGCAGAAAAACTCTGTGGTTGCCAAACTTTAAAATGCTGTAACTAGGGCCTCGTTGAACCGATTTGGATGATCCTAGACTAATTGTACTGCTGGCAGTGAGCTCTATCTACCAGGGGCAGTTGCAGTAACCCTCTTCACCTCCAAAGTGGTGCTCTCCTCCTGGCTCCTTGAGCTAAGTTCTCATTTGTGGCTTTGTCGGTACATGCAGAAATATCCAGGACTTCCCCTAACTGTCCCTCCGGAGGTGTAAGGGGGCCAGCCTCACTGGCTCTTGGGGACACTGACTGGTCCTGGGGTCAACAGGACAGAGTCCTGGGTCCTGAATGGGGTTAGGGGGTTCCTTCTTCTAGTTCTCTATTGCAGTCCTAGGATCCAGTAGCGTAACAGGTAGAAGGTCTGCAAGCAAGAGAGAGTCTTCCCTTTATGCAAGAGGTGATAAAGGGGAGTGAAGGATTCCAGAAGACAGGTACTCCTAATCAATCCTGGTGCGCCGCATTACCTCTCGACCCCTGTCTCAACCCTCCTGCACAGCGTGTTGGGGCACTCCAAAATCAAGGAGCCATTGGTCACATCAGCTCCACCCCTTTCTGACATCACTGCCAGCGACTTGCACATTAGAATTTCAAAGGCGCCCTCTGCTGGTTTGGCTCCAGTTGTCTGGACACTCCCCGTTGTTCAGTGGCCTTGGGCAGACCCATCCCTGGTACAGTGTGACAGCTGGGTGATTAATACAGAACATTCCGCCAGTCCCCTTTCCTCCTTAGGAGCAGCAAAAAGTAGTGGTAATTGCTCCTTTTGTGTTGGGATGGCCTTTCTTCCTGCTACTGGAGAACATTTAATTACGAGACACAGCAAGATGACAACAAGTCTGGGCTCAAATCCTGAGTTGAGCCAGGTAAATATGAAAAATCTGAATGACTCACTAGATGTACAGTTGTAAGTTGCATAATTCGTTTTCTCACACAGGTTACACACTAATTCAAGATGTCAATGGTCTATGTAAGCCGGAGAGAAGGGATACTACACTCCAAAGCAGTTCCCTCCCTTTGGACTGTCACTATAACACTGACTTTCCATAACAGTGTACACTACCCCCATGAGACCTATCCCAGATGAACACTGTTAGACCTGACAGCCTAAGGGTGGTCACCCCTAACTATTTGCCTTCCTACCTCCACTTTTTGCTGGTTTTTGGACTCTGTACACTTTACCACTGCTAACCAGTGCTAAAGTGCATATGCTCTCTCCCTTAAAACATGGTGACATTGGTTCATACCCAATTGGCATATTTAATCTACTTGTAAGTCCCCCTCTAACAAGCACTACTTGTGCCCAGGGCCTATAGATTAAATGCTACCAGTAGGCCTGCAGCCTTTCAGAGACTAGCATTAGGGCTACCCTCGTATACTGTTTGAGTGGTAGATTCTGATCTGAAAAGAGTAGCAAGGTCATATTTAGTGTGGCCAGAATGGTAATACAAAATCCTGCTGACTGGTGAAGTTGGATTTAATATTACTATTTTAGAAATGCCACTTTTAGAAAGTGAGCATTTCTCGGCACTTAAATCCTTCTGTGCCTTCCAATCCACATCTGGCTAGGTTTAGTTGACAGCTTCCTTGTGCATTCACTCAGACAATCCCAAACACAGTATGCTAAGTCACACTTGCACACATCTGCATACTGAATGGGTCTTCCTGGGCTAGGAGGGTGGATGGCCTGACATTTACATGTCAAAGGACAGTAGCCTGCCCTCACACAATGGACTGCCACACCCCCAACTGGGACCCTGGCATACAGGATGGAACTGAAAGGGGACTATGTGCACTTCGAAGCCAGTCTTTGAAGTCTCCCTCACTTCAAATCCACATTTAGGTATTTAAGCAGGGTCTCTGACCCTACCAACTCAGACACTGGTGAGGAATCCCTGAGCCAGAACCTGCAACCTGCCTGGCAGCCCAAAGGACTCACCTGGATTGCTTTTCTGAGAAGGACTCCTGCCTTGTTGTTGCCCTGCTGCCTTGGATAGAGGTTGCCTCCTGTTCCTTTAAGTCTTGGAACCAAAAAGACTTCATCCTGCAAAAGAGCTACTTGTGCATTGAAAATTTGACACACAGCCTGCAAGAAACGACACACAGCCTGCATCGCAGTGAAAAATTCACTGCACTCCGAACTGGAACAATGCAGCCCGACTCCCCGAGAGGAGATCGATGAAGCACCAGCGTTGCGTCCAGAAATTCGACACACGGCCCACTGGATCGACCCACAGCCGAGCCGGAATGACGCAACCTGACTTCTAGAGAAGAAGAATCGACGCAGCACCTGCCGTGCAACAGATGTTTCCATGCAACGCCCACCAGATCGACACAGCACCCAGGATTTCAAGGCATCAGCCTTGGGACGTCCAAAAACCCCGCAACCCAAAGAGGATCCAAGTCTGCATGCCGGAAGTCGACGCAAAGCCTTCCCTGCGTGAAAAATAACGATGCATGTTGTGTGCCCAGAGAAATTGATGCACACCTCCCTGTTTTCCACACGTCTTCTCCTCTGTGGCCCCTTGCAGAGATTTTGAAAGCAATTCAGGCACTTTGTGCTTGCAAGAGATACTTGTTGCTTTTTCAAACTAAGACTCCTTATATCATTTTCTAAATTATATTTCAACATCTACTTTTTGAATCTTGATCGTTATACCTGCATTTATTCAGGTAAATATTCTATATTTTTCTAAACACTGTGTAGTGTATTTTTGAGGTGGTATACTGTGTTATTGCATGGTTTATTGCACAAATACTTTACACATTGCCTTCTAAGTTAAGCCTGACTGCTCAGTGCCAAGCTACCAGAGGGTGGGCACAGGATAATTTGGATTGTGTGTGACTTACCCTCATTAGAGTGAGGGTCCTTGCTTGGACAGGGGTTAACCTGACTGCCAACCAAAGACCCCATTTCTAACAAATACCTGTCCCTGCAGAGTCCCCATTATGCCAAGCTACCTGTACGCTGTTACTGACCTGCACACAACGCACACGCAGCTGGCATACACGTGCACATGTGTGTGAACATGTGTTCACATGTAACCAGTCAAGTGCCTCTTACTCTTGCTGCGTCGCAGTGGGCTTATCTTAAAAGGTTGACACTGGCAGTAAAAAGCACTGTCCATTTGCAGTGTGTGTACCTTAGGTGATACACATGTAGTGCGTCTCAACTACAATAAAAAAAAAATCCAAAAAACGGATGATAAAATAAAAAAAATCTAGCCATACTGCTGTGTAGAACCCAGTGCAACACACATTCTTCAAACATATCTAGTGTAAAATTTATGAAGAGAAAAATCTTAGCTTAAAATAGCTCCAGGAGCTGGTACATACTGCTCCCAGTGTACCTGAGGGCAAAAACAAATGGTGAAAGAAATATATAAAGTATTAAAAACTTATAACACTCCAAAAGATAGCTAAGAGGTCATAGAGACTTTGGAAATTACACTTCTATCTATTTATCAGAGTTTAGTCCATTAGGGATCAATGGCACTCATTACAACCATGGCAGTTGGTAATAAAGCATTGGTAATACCGCCAACAGGCCGGCGGTAAATACAGCCAAATTATGACCATGGCAGAAACAGCTTAGACAGACAACCACTTTAACAAACTGACCGCCAGGGCGGAATCAACAGCCATCACGGCTGTAACCACCTGCAGCCAGGCGGAAGACAATGTTCCACCCACTGTATTATGTATACACTAATCCACCACCTTTTCCACTGCGGATATACCAATGACATCAAAAGCCTGGCGGAAACCCTGCACAGAAGGGAAATGACTCACCTGTGGAGACTCAGGGAACAACCACGACGCCATGGAGCCCGAGCTGCATGTCTTCCCAATGCTCTTCTACGTGCTGCTCCACTACGAACACCAACGACGGCGAAGACGACCACGGTGAGTACAGCCACCTAGCACACAGGGGAGGGAGGGAGGAAAAAGAGAGTGATACACACACGCAACAACCCCACCCCCAACACCATACACACAAGCAGATGCAGCAACATAACACCCCTCAGGAATAATGCAAGTACAAAAGGAATTGATGGAAGTGATGAAAGTGAGTGCAATAAGATAAATACAGTTGAAGTATGTGCATCCAAATCAAAAAGTATATACATATTTACAAATGCAGGGACACTGCCTTGTCCTCAATGTTCGTGTGCCACAGGGCCACATTACAAAGTCCAAGGCCCCACTTTACTCCTGCAACAACCTGGAGAGAACACTGCAGGAGCATCAGGTCGAAAATAGGCAGGCACCTCAGGGGGACAGGGAACGGGGGCACCTCAGCCGGCAGATGGAACAAATCCACTGCTTCTGGAGGGGGCAACATGCCCTGTGCTTGGTCTTGTGGAGTGCAAGGCCAGGGTCTCTCAAGTGGGTGGCTTGCCCACAGGCTCTGAAGAGGGCAACATGCCCTGTGCTTGGTCCTGGGGAGTGCAAGGCAACAGTCTCTCAAGTGGGTGACTTGCCTACTGGCTCTGGAGGGGGCAACATGCCCTGTGAGCTTCATTCTGGGTAGGATGAGGTGAGTGGATGGCATCTCCATTGGTTCTGGAGGAGGCATCGAGCCTTGTGAGCTTCATCCTGGGTAGGATGGGGTGAGTGGATGGCATCTCCACTGGTTCTGGAGGGGGCATCGTACCCTGTGATGCAGATCATGGGGAGGCAAGGTCACAGTCTCTCAGGTGGCGGTCATACCCATTGGATTTGCAGGGGGCATGCAGCACAACAGCCCATGGCTGCAGGTCTTGAATGTCTGCCAGCGGTGACGGCTGTTCAGTGGTGGCAGTGGTGCTGCTGCTGCTGGTGGTGGTGGGGGGAATCTCCAGCCCATCCCCTGCAGCCTCGGACAGCTGCCCACTGGTGCTGCTGCTGGTGGTGTTGGGGGTTAGCTCGAGCCCCCATCCCCTGCAGCCTCGGACTGCTGCCCACTGGTGCTGCTGGTGGTGCTGGGGGAAGCTCCAGCCCATCCCCTGCAGCCTCAGAAGGCTGCCCAATGGTGCTGGTGGTGGTGCTGGTGGGGCTGCTGATGGTGGTGGTGCTGCTACTGCTGGTGGTGGTCGTGGGGGAGCCTCTAGCCCATCCCCTGCAGCCTCGGATGGCTGCCCAATGGTGCTGGTGGCAGTTCTGGTGGGAGGCTCCAGCCCATCCCCTGCAGCCTTGGACGGCTGCACCACCATGGTCGTTGGTAGGGTCTCCGACTGAGTCCTAGCACCAGTCCTTACTGCCAGCTGGTGCAGGCCCCTTGCCCTTCCTTCCTGCAGCACCTCTGGCTGGCTCTTTGCCCTCCTTTCCTGCAGCAGTTGGGGCTGGCTCCTTGCCCTTCCTTCATGCAGCACTTGGGGCTGGCTCCTTGCCCTTTTTTACTGCAGCAGTTGGGGCTGGCTCCTTGCCTTTTCTTCCTGCAGCACTTGGGGCTGGCCCTTGCCCTTCTTTCCTGCTGCAATTGGGGCTGGCTCCTTGCCCTTCCTTCCTGCAGCACTTGGGGCAGGCACCCTTTCCATCTGGCTGGCTGGTGGCTGGGATCCTTTCCCACCTGGAGTTGCTGGGGACACTACTATGCCCGTGGACTGGGTGGGTGAGGTGCTTGCCTGGGTTTTTACCACCCTGGCCTGACGTGAAGGATGGGGGGGAGGGGTAGGGAAGAGGTCAATGGTGGAGAGGAAAAGCTTCTTAGGGACATTGGAGCAGGAAGAGGGAGAAGGTTTGGGAGTGGAGGAAGAGGGAGTGGTTGTAGGTGTCAGTCTGCTGTGTTTGTGTGAAGGTGCATGGGCTGGATGCTGTTGTGAGGTGGATGGCTGTTTGGTGTCTGAGTGCTTGCGTTTCTGTACTTTGGGAGGAGGGGTGACAGACACAGTGGGAGGGGACACGGGGGACGTGTTGATGGATGTGGGGGTGGTGACTGTCAGTGAGGTGTGTGCTCTGATAGGTGTGCTGGTGATGGGGGTAGTGGATGAGGATGTAAGGCATGCAGGTGTGAGTGTTGACACAACTGGGAGGGAGGTGGACGAGGAGGAGGAGGGGGCCCCAGAGGAAGCAATGGATGTTGGTATGTCTGCATCTGGATGGTGTTTGCCTGAGTGCCTGTGGGATGAAGTGTAGTGCTTGTGTTTGTCATGTCCACTATTGTGTGTTGTCCTGTGTGCATGCTCATCTGCCTATGTGCTTGGGATAGGTTGGGGTTGAGGGGAATGGGATTGGGTAGAGGAAGTTGGAGGTGAGAGGGTGGAAACAGGAACAATGGCTGCCATCAGAGAGGATTGATCTCTGTTGGGCCGCCAAGCCAGTGTGAATGCCCTCCAGAAATGCATTGGTCTGTTACATTTGGGCTGCCAGCCCCTGGATGGCATTCACAATGGTTGACTGCTGTAGGAAAGTACCATCTTGCCTGGCATGTTACCCCCATATTTCACTGTATATATGTTGTTTTAGTCTATGTGTCACTGGGACCCTGCCAGGCAGGGCCCCAGTGCTCATAAGTATGTGCCCTATATGTGTTCCATGTGTGATGCCTAACTGTCTCACTGAGGCTCTGCTAACCAGAACATCAGTGGTTATGCTCTCTCTGCTTTCCAAATTTGTCACTAACAGGCTAGTGACTAAATTTACCAATTCACATTGTCAAACTGGTACACACATATAATTCCCTAGTAAATGGTACTGAGGTACCCAGGGTATTGGGGTCCCAGGAGATCCCTATGGGCTGCAGCATTTCTTTTGCCACCCATAGGGAGCTCTGACAATTCTTACACAGTGCAGTTCTTCCTGAGTGAAATAACGTCCACGTTATTTCACTACCATTTACCACTGCACTTAAGTAACTTGTAAGTCACCTATATGTCTAACCTTCACCTGGTGAAGGTTGGGTGCAAAGTTACTTAGTGTGTGGGCACCCTGGCACTAGCCAAGGTGCCCCTACATCGTTCAGGGCCAATTCCCCAGACTTTGTGAGAGCGGGGACACCATTACTGGTGTGCACTGTACATAGGTCACTACCTATGTACAGCGTCACAATGGTAACTCCGAACATGGCCATGTAACATGTCAAGACAATTCCATGATCCCCCGGGTCTCTAGCACAGAACCCGGGTACTGCCAAACTGCCTTTCCGGGGTCTCCACTGCAGCTGCTGCTGCTGCCAACCCCGCAGACAGGTTTCTGCCCTCCTGGGGTCCAGGCAGCCCTGGCCCAGGAAGGCAGAACAAAGGATTTCCTCTGAGAGAGGGTGTAACACCCTCTCCTTTTGGAAATAGGTGTGAAGGCTGGGGAGGAGTAGCCTCCCCCAGCCTCTGGAAATGCTTTGATGGGCATAGATGGTGCCCATCTCTGCATAAGCCAGTCTACACCGGTTCAGGGATCCCCCAGCCCTGCTCTGGCGCGATACTGGACAAAGGAAAGGGGAGTGACCACTCCCCTGACCTGCACCTCCCAGTGGAGGTGCCCAGAGCTCCTCCAGTGTGTCCCAAACCTCTGCCATCTTGGAAACAGAGGTGTCTGTGGCACACTGGACTGCTCTGAGTGGCCAGTGCCAGCAGGTGACATCAGAGGCTCCTTCTGATAGGCTCTTACCCCCCTTGGTAGCCAATCCTCCTTCCTAGGTAGCCAAACCTCCTTTTCTGGCTATTTAGGGTCTCTGCTTTGGGGATCTCACCAGATAACGAATGCAAAAGCTCACCAGAGTTCCTCTGCATCTCCCTCTTCACCTTCTGCCAAAGGATCAACCGCTGACTGCTCAGGACACCTGCAAAACCGCAACAAAGTGGCAAGACGACTACTAGGAACCTTGTATCGCTTCATCCTGCTGGCTTTCTCGACTGTTTCCAGGTGGTGCATGCTCTGGGGGCAGCCTGCCTCCTCTCTGCACCAGGAGCTCTGAAGAAATCTCCCGTGGGTCAACGGAATCTTTC
The DNA here is from genome assembly GCF_031143425.1 of Pleurodeles waltl. Lineage (NCBI taxonomy): Eukaryota > Metazoa > Chordata > Amphibia > Caudata > Salamandridae > Pleurodeles > Pleurodeles waltl. The sequence goes on from NC_090443.1 coordinate 599,449,127, forward strand.
CCCTGCAACCGCAGGCAACAAAAGACTGCATCACCGGTCCTCTGGGTCCCCTCTCAGCACGATGAGCACGGTCCCTGGAACTCAGCAACTCTGTCCAAATGACTCCCACAGCCCAGTGACTCTTCAGTCCAAGTTTGGTGGAGGTAAGTCCTTGCCTCCCCACGCTAGACTGCAATGCTGGGTACCGTGTGATTTGCAGCTGCTCCGGCTCCTGTGCACTCTTCCAGGAATTCCTTCATGCACAGCCAAGCCTGAGTCCCCGACACTCTAACCTGCAGTGCACAACCTTCTGAGTTGTCCTCCGGGGTCATGGGACTCCCTTTTGTGACTTCGGGTGGACTCCGGTTCACTTTTCTTCTAAGTGCCTGTTCAGGTACTTCTGCGGGTGCTGCATGCTTCTGTGAGGGCTCCCTACATTGCTGGGCGCCCCCTCTGTCTCCTCATCCAAGTGGCGACATCCTGGTCCCTCCTGGGCCACAGCAGCACCCACAAACCCTAACCGCGACCCTTGCAGCTAGCAAGCTTGTTTGTGGTCTTTCTGCGTGGGAACACCTCTGCAAGCTTCTAGTCCTCTTCTTTCTTGCAGAACTCCAAGCTTCTTCCAACAGGCGGCAGCTTCCTTGCACCCTCAGCTGGCATTTCCTGGGCTCCTGCCCACTCTCGACACTGTTGAGACTATTGGACTTGGTCCCCTTGTCTTACAGGTACTCAGGTCCGGAAATCCACTGTTGTTACATTGCTGGGGTTTGTTCTTCCTGTAGAATCCCCCTATCACAACTTCTGTGCTCTCTGGGGGAAGTAGGTGCACTTTACACCTACCTTTCAGGGTCTTGGGGTGGGCTATTTTTCTAACCCTCACTGTTTTCTTACAGTCCCAGTGACCCTCTACAAGTTCACATAGGTTTGGGGTCCATTCATGGTTCGCATTCCACTTTTGGAGTATATGGTTTGTGTTGCCCCTATACCTATGTACTCCTATTGCAATCTACTGTAACTTTACATTGCTTGCATTACTTCCTTTTGCTATTACCTGCATAATTTTGGATTGTGTACATATGTCTTGTGTATATATCTTATCATCATACTGAGGGTACTCACTGAGATACTTTTGGCATATTGTCATAAAAATAAAGTACCTTTATTTTTAGTACTTCTATGTATTGTGTTTTCTTATGGTATTGTGCATATGACACCAGTGGTATAGTAGGAGCTTTACATGTCTCCTAGTTCAGCCTAAGCTGCTTTGCCATAGCTACCTTCTATCAGCCTAAGCTGCTAGAAACACCTCTTCTACACTAATAAGGGATAACTGGACCTGGCACAAGGTGTAAGTACCTCTGATACCCACTACAAGCCAGGCCAGCCTCCTACAACTGCCCAACAGAGATGGATCGCAGGAGGTCAATAGCCTCCTCACTCAGGGCAGCAGGGCTAACTGGGGCAGGGCCTGAGGTGCCTGGGGCGAAGGAGATGCACACCCTCCTGGGTGAGCGGGCATGGGAAACTCGCTGAGGGGCAACTGGGAGGGCAGTGCTGGTACAGGGGTGGGGGCTGTACCTGTAGCTGCGGTGGGCACAGAGGTATCCGCCACCAACAGGGAGCTTTCATCAGAGGAGGTATCTGTGTCCGAACTGTCCCCTCCAGTCTCGGCCGTGGTGCTCCCCTCGCCCTCTGTCCCACTGGTGCACTCACTATCGGTGGACTCGGCCTCCTGGGTCCTGTGGGACGCAGCTCCCTCTGTTGCTGGTGCCTCTGCTCCTCCGCCAGATGATGCTAATGCGCATAAGGACTGGGTGACAAAACAAAAAGGGGGGGAGAGACAAAGTATACGCTGTCCACAATTCTCCACCATAGTGCTATCTTCCTAGCAATGGATATCTGCTGCACCTGGGCTCAAATAGCTGTGGCTCTACCCGGATGATTTCCTCCACCATGACCCTTAGATCCTCCGCAGAGAATCTGGGGTGTCGTTGTGGTGCCTTAGGTGTAGTGTGAGTGGTGTGGGTGACGATGTGTAGGGTGATGTGTTAGGGTGTGTGATGTAAGGTGTGTGGGTGGTGTATTGGTGATGGTGGTATGTGGCCCTGGTTGTGTGGGTGCTCTTGCTGTCTCTCTCTGCTGGCAATTATTTATTGTCGTAAGGGGTTGTGGGTAGTGTGGGTGTGCGTTTTACAGTGGTGTGGGTGTGTTGGTGTTGTGTGTGTATGGATGTCATGTGTGTGTTATTCAAATTGTCCAATGTGGTGAGTGTGTGTATTTTGAGCACGGCGGTATGTACCGCTAATGGTTTACCGCCACTGAAAGTCCGCTGTGGTGATTCATGGGTCATAATGTTGTTGGGTAGTTCTTTGGCATAACGGTGTGGGCTTTGATACCGCCAGTTTATCACTGACATTTGGGCTGGCGGATTTGTGTGTGTGCCTGTATAGTGACGGATTGGTGTGTGAGTGTCATAACATGATTAGCGGATATCCACAGCGGCAGTGGTATGTTGGCGGAAATCAGCATGGCGGTAAGTGGGATTTACCGCTAATGTCATAATGAGGGCCAATGTGTCAAAATCAATCAGTACAGCCAAAGAATGTGACACATAATATTGCATAATTAGACTTGTTTTTGCATAAATTGTTTCTGCTGCTTAATCCAAGTACCTTTGCCATTGTAAGGTTTAGGACACACATATATATATATATATATATATACATATATATATATATATATATATATATATATACAAAAAACAAGACCCCCTTCCTTGGCCAATTTTGGCCCTGGGGATCCCATCCCTGGGGCCCGGCCAATCCAAAATAGAAAAAGAGGAGGGGGCCATGCAGCCCCCCTCCCGGGCTCCCCAGACCCAAGCCCCTGTGGCCAGGCAAATTATTGGCAGAGGAGGGGGCAGCATGGCCCCCCCCTCCCTGGGCTGATTTTGGCCATAGTGACCCCATCCCTCCGAGTCTGGCCAATTCATGCCCAGCCAGGGTACCCAGTGTGCACTTTTGTGGACTGCAGGCAGAGCCTCAATATCCCCCCGGTCCCATTGCTCCTACTCATTGCTGCTCCCGACGTGTGGGAGCAATTGTTTTTTCAGTTTACCTGCCCGCTTGACAGTGGGCAGAAAAACAAATGAAAAGTCTGCTCCCAGTATGGTCCCAGTGAGCGAGAACAGTTTCCTGGCCCCGCTCTCTGGGAGAGGACTTATCGTTTGTTTTTACTTGGCGTACTACTATGTCCCGAGGGTGGGCACCTCAGGACATAGGCAGCCGGGCGTGCAGGATGGTGGTCCCCAGGTCAATTAATGGCTCCAGAAGGGGGCCACATTTCCCCCTTCTTTTGTATTTTGAGGGCCAGCCCAGGGAAGTGGTGGTCCCTGGGGACAAAATGAGCCCAGGTGGGGGACGCGCAGCCCCTTCTTTCATTAGAAGTTGGCAGAGCCCCAGGGAGGTGATGAGTCAGAAGGACAAATATGTCCTGTGAGGGTGCCTCTCTCCCCCATTTTCTTTATAATTGTGGCCTCGAGGAGGTGGTGTTCCCTGGGGCCCTACTGGGCAAAGGAGGGAGTTCTGCGCAGCCCCCCCCCCCAATTTGTTGGCCAAACCCATGGGATGTGGCAGTCCCCAGGGCTATTAAGGGCCTTTGGAGGGGGGTTGAGCATGCCCCCTACAATTTTTTTTTAATTTGGCCCACCCTGGGGAGGTGGCAGTCCCTGGCTTCAAGAATGGTCATGGGGATGGAGGCTGTGTGTGCACCTCTCCACAAAAAATATCATTTTATATGTCCCTGGGACCAGGCCAACCCGGTGACTCAACTTTAAACAGATACAGGAGACCATGCCACCGGGCCTAGAGGGTCAAGGTATTCCTACCATGCCCCCTTCCCCTTTTTTATTTACTTTTTTTAGGAACTTGGCTGAGTCCAAGTCCCAAAACGGCTGCCAACACATTCTGGTTGAAGTGTTGGGAGCCAATCAGATCTCAGCGTGAGATCTGTTGGATCCACGGAGGGTCCGTGTCCTTAGACGTACAATTTATTTTTTTCTTTAATTCTAGAAAAGCTACTGAACGGATTGATACCAAATCACAAAAAGGGCTTTTTCAGGATCATGAGCTAGCTTCCCGCCAAATTTGAACTAATTCTGTCTGCAGGTCGGGCTCTAGTCTTGTCCAATATCCCTGTAAAAAATTTGTATAGGGAAAGTGTGTTTTGGGACCCTTTCTTTTTCTCGGCTCCCGCTTGACAAATCACCCCAAATCTTTGATAGATGTTGAAGTGAGTGGCATACTAGTTTTGAAAATGTTATGAAGATTCATGAAACGGCTCCAATGTTATTGGCAAAACAAAAAATGCCTTTTCCTACGGAAACTAGGTCCTAAACGTAACTATAATTATATATATTTTTTTTTAATATAAATATATACATATACATTCAGCAGTAGCCATAAAAACATTTAAAAACATTGGTGTGCACAACTGACTTAAACATTTTTTAAAAACTTGCATACAGAATAACATTGCCATGATTAACAGCAAGCAATGGTCTTTCCAGGCAAGGACGTCAATAAAACATAAAATACATACAAACTACTATCAAAGTTGGGCCAAACATCTAAATATCAAGGTTTACAAAATAAATTCCATATGGTATCATCATCATAAGTGTAATGCTTCTTTACGTTTTCTGATAGCTAGTGCACGCTTGATAAAATTTAACACTGCATGACAAATCTAAAGTAGTCAGTTTGTGCACAAATTCCAGACCTAACTGAAAACTGTCAGAATGTTGGTCTTAGGCAACTCAGGGACTAAAAAGGAGGACCCTGGATCGGAGTATAAAGGAAAAAACAATATAAAAGGACATGTGTCTCTGTTATTTCAATCACAAAGGGCTAATTCATGCTAGCAGACAAAATTTATAAAATTCATTCTAAAAACGTGAGGTGGGACCAGTATATAAGGGATAGATCCAAGTTAGATATGGTTCAATATTTCTATCAGTTGACACCTGTAATTCTTGACAATCCGCATTGTCTGCATTGTCAATATTCCATATAATACCCCCCACACACACCCACTATCCCTAGTAACAACTATGAGCAGACACGGACACACTCAACATGAAGCACAATCCAAACACAACAAAATCACATAGCACACATTATGCAAATTACCACCACAGCCACACAGCACCCACAGCCAAACACCCCCCCATCACCGCACACACTGCTCCCGACAGGAACACCACGTACCCACCCTACAACATGTCACGCCAGAAGCACCCACGGTTCACCGACAATGAGTTGCGGTTCATGGTGGATGAGATCATCAGAGTAGAGACACAGCTCAAGGGTGCCCAGGTATAGAAAACATTGATAGCCAGGAAAACAGAGTTATTGCAGAGGATCGTTGACAGGGTCAGCACATTCGGCACCTACCCATGCACAAGGGAGGACATCAGGAAGAGGTGGAACGACCTTAGGGGGAAAGTCTGTTCCATGGCATCCAGGCACCAGATAGCCATAAACAGGACTGGCGGTGGGCCACCACCTCCTCCCCTTGAGTTGACATTCTGGGAGGAGAAGGTCCTGGACGTCATGCAACCCGAGGGCCTGACTGGCATCAGCGGAGGGCTCGACTCCAGTAAGTCAGCAATACTCCCCAAGCACCAACCACCCCTGTCCAGCATGCTCCACCACCACCCACCACTCTCCAACCTACTACAACCCACCCCACTGCACCTGTCCCAAACACCCCACACCCCTCCTCTGCATGCCACACCACCCCACTCCCGCCATCCCTACTCACTCCCTCCTGATGCAAGGATGACAACCACAATGTGAAGAACCACAGCTCCCACAATCTAGCACAGCCCACACAACAACATACCATAGTCCCACGCCACAGTGGAACATCTGAATGGACAACCACACCACAGCCCACACCTACTGGCTGCCATGACTTTTTCCCATCACATGGCAATGACAGCAATGACAACCACCCTCCACAACCCCCATGCCACATGGAAACCATGCCACAAACCACTACACCAAATCAATGTCTGCAGTGCAGCAGCTGCCATTGCCGTCACTGGGAAGCAAGACGAGCCACTGCTTGCATCACACCAGGGACATAAGAACTACAGTCACACAACTTATATCTCACATTTCCATCCACAGGTCCCCCTTCCAATGCCATCCTGCAGAACATGCCAGGCTCAGACAGCCCTCCCCAGGATGAAGGCCCCACTGGATGTCTGGATGGGGACGCCTTGCCTGGGCAATCTAGGACCACTGGACAGTCCACCAACAGCAGACCCACCCCGGACACACCGGACGGCCCCACCCATGTAACAACAACACCACATTCAGCCCTGGACCCCCAAACCTGTGCCCCGGGAACCTCACAATCAGAGGTGTGCCCCATAATACAGGGGCCAGAGTCAAGGGCACACACCCCAGACAATGAAGGCCTTGCTGCTACTAGGAGTGGGCACATTGTGCCGGGGTTACAGGCAAAGGGGGCCAGGGCTAGTAGGAGGGGAACCATGGTCCAAGGCTTGGGGCAGCCACACCAACTAGCTGTGGTGGAGGCTCTCAACCAAGTCCGGGGAAAATACCAGCAGACCCAGGACACAGTGGCCCAGATCCTCGCTACTGAGCAGGAGAACCACAGGCTACAGTGGGAATACTACCAGGAGGCCATGCAACAGTGGCAGGACCACAATGCCATTCACCCTTGTTTGTGACTGTCCACTCTCAAAACTCCGTTTGCCCACGGCCAGCATACAGGACCTGAACTACCCACAGCTGGCCTCACCACTCAGCCGCCATTACTCCATTCATCACCCCTTGCACTTGTCCCTCCCAAATAAACACCATTGAGCACAGTTACTGCCTATGTCTTTATTTGTCATGAGTACGAATGGAACTGTCAATACATGTGCAACTGGCAACCCATCTCTCAGCACATGCATGGGAGGGGGAGTGAAGGGGGAGCAAAATGCAGGGAGGTGGATCATGGAGCTTCCAGTGGCTGGAGATATGTGTGAAGGGAGGCAACAGGTCAGGCAGGGACCAGACTACACCACTACAATGTCCTGAAAGGAGAGCAAGACAGAGACAACAGTCATTGTAGGCGTCACAGATATCAACTCAACACAAGTGCACTGTAGGAACAGGTATCTAAGGCAGATATGGCAGTCAAGTTGACAACCATATGGACAATACAAACACACAAAAACAACACATACCAACCCAATGGTCCCATCCTCGCAGCACCCAGCACCCAGCAACAGACCTGACCCCATACCCACTGCCACCAACAATGTAGCACTGCCACCCAATGTCGACTCCCAGGGTAGATGCTGCACAGATGCAACAACCCTGTGTGGCACACACATAGCACTTGAACTGGCAGCTCAGCGAACATTGTACATACACATTGATGGCACTAGGGCACCAGCACAACAGCTGCCTGACCATAGGCCTGACCTGTACTCTGTGACTACCTAAGTCAGGGGCACATGTGACACTCCCCTCAACCCATCCACAGTCAGAGCTACAACCAACACCGTCAGTGGTCACAGACAAAAGGTGGTAGCAGGGACAAGGCACACAGTTGTAGAGGACACATACCAGACAGTTGACACATACCTGCATCTCAGTCGAAGTACTGTAGTTCTGCCCAGGAGTCAGATGCATCCTCATCATCCTCCTCTTCATCACTCCCCCATGTCCCCTTCATCAACCCTATCCTCTGCATCCAGCAATGGGATGTGACGTCTCAGGGCCAGATTGTGCAGCATGCCACAACGATCTGGCACACCCTCTGTGGTTTGTAGAGCAGGGCACCCCCAGAGACATGCAATCACTGGAATCTGGCCTGCAGCAGACCTAGGCACCTCTCAATGACCTGTCTGGTATGACCGTGGGCCTCATTGTAACGGTCCTTTGCATCTGAAGTTGGATGCCTCATGGCTGGCAGGAGCCAGGGCAGGTTGGATAGCCAGAGTCACCTGTGTGAACAGAGGCAGGAGGCATGCCAAGACTGCGAGGGCGATAGGGGAGGGACACAAGAGTGGAGAGAGCTGAGGGTCACACATGTGCAGGGGTACATACAGATCAGCCAGGCCTCATCCCTCCTAAGTGGTGCCATCATGTGTGGGATGCTGCTGTTCCGCAGGATGAATGGATCGTGCACAGAGCCTGGGTACCTGACTGTCACCTGGGAAACGTATTGGTCCGTGAGACACAGCACCTGCACATTAAATTAATGAAAGTTTTTGCAGTTTCTATAGACCTGTTCACTCCTCCTGGTGGCACCAGGGAAATATGGGTGCCATCAATGGCCCCAATGACATGAAGGACATTTGCCACTCTATAGAACGCAGCTTGTCAGTGGGAATATCTGCACATTGGAAGAACCGGATGTAGCTGCCCAGATGTTTGCACATAGTACATCCCTCAGGACATTGCTAAACATGGACTGCAACATCCCTGCTGCCAGGCCTACTGTGATCTGGAAGGAGCCTGAGGCAAGGTAGTGGAGGACTGACAACACTTGCACTTTGGGATGGATGGCATTGGGATGGCGTATGGCAGGCAGCAGATCTGGCTCCAACTGGGCCACCAGTTCCATGATGGTCTCACGGTTCAAGCAATAGGTCTGGATGATGTGACGCTCCTCCAGGGTGGCAAGGTGATAGACCAGGGGCCTATACACTGGTGTATTCCTCATCCTCACCTTACATCATACCTGGGAGCAGGAGAGAGTTGGTTTTATGTTGTGCACCATAAACTGTGTTAACGATGTTGATGTGGCCACAGGAATCAAAATGTCACCTAAATGTCACCCACGACGCGCTAACATTTCACCCACAATACACAATGGATATGTAAAATGGCAGCCGCCTGTCCTGCATGCATGGACAGGTGGAAGTGAGATCATCCTGCAGAGGTAACACGTCATGGCAGTAGGCGGCTACGACTGCCGTGCAACTCACCATTGGTTCATACTGTTGCCTATGGGAGGCAGGAGCCAATGATGATCGTTGCTGGTGGTGGCAGTGATGTCTGCAATGGCTGTGACCTCAATTTCATGTGCTCCTGCTCACTTGACTCCTGCACCTCGCATACTGAAAAGCTCCACTGCGTGTGCTGCTGTGTTCTGACTCTGGTAGCCAAGATGCCACATCCTGCAGGAGATAGGGCCCAGGCCTTCACCTAGGAAGAGTTGGAGTGGCTCGTGGACGTGGTCCTACCCCTTCATGGGCAGTTGTGTGGGGCACCAGAGCAGCAGATGAGACCATTGTCATTGTCCTGTATGTGAGTGATGCGCATTGGGGTGGGTACCTTAGTATGTGGCAGTGTGTCTGAAGCATGCACATGGGTGAGGGGCCTAATACTATGTTGGGCGATGATGTGTGGGTATGGAAGTGTGATGTGTGCTATCCACTGCAGTCCCAGGGATGCCACTCTACATGACTGTGTCCTTCTGTCTGTGTCACCCATGCAAGTCAGCACCCATCAGAAGAAGGGTATTGGGTGTGCCATCCCCAAGCAAGTGCAGGCCCTGGGGGTCCATGCCTGGTGGAGCACCCACAGCAGAAAGCGGTGGGAGAACCTGAGACGCTGGGCCCGGAAGACCGTAGTAGCCCAGCTGTGGACATCCTCCAACGAGGGAGGGGTGCCTGTTGGACCCTGACCCCCATAATGGCCTGCATATTGGTAGTTGCCTACCCTGAGGTGAATGGGCACTTGAGGGTAGCACAGCAGCCACATAGGGGTAAGTACGTACTCTCACTTGCTACATGTATTGCCATAGTGGCTCTGGGTGGGCACTCTTATCGCTCTGATCCTACCCTATGCTACTCAATTCTTGAATCATTGATGTTGCAGGCATTATCCACCATAATTTTTATAAAGCATATTTGTCCTTAAGTTTGTCACAGGATCGTACATTTTTAATGTGTTGTTAAATCGTAAAATTTAGAACTTGTAATTCTGCAGGGGAGGAAGATGTGGAACAAAAATCTCTTCTTCAGGGCACTATTCGCTCACTTTGCCCTCAAGAAAGGGACTAAAGGGCCTGTAAGAGCCTGAAGTCAACCTGACTGCATTGGCCATATTTTGCCTTTTGTGGGGTGAGGACGTTGGACCAGTCTTTTTTTCTGGTGCCACGCCTCCCTTGTTCACCACATGTGCTGGCAAACTGTGTTTAGCTGGATATACTACGGACACCCGCAGCGGGCGCCCAGCTGGCACCCCAAAGGCGCATCTAAGGGAAGCCCATCTGCACATGTCTGCGCCCGACCGGGCCCAGGGGCCAGAGATGCTGCTTGACACAATAAAAATATTACCAGGATACATTGTACAGGTACACAGCTTAGAAGTTATATGCCCAAAACAGGCAGTGAGAGGGAGAAGGAGGTTCCCCTTCTGACGAATGGAATCACAGGCAGAGTAGTTGGGAACCTGAGGAATGCCCTATTACCGACCACTCAGATGGTCCTACAACAACCCTCAAGAGGGTTCCATCCAGGAAGATGGAAACAGCCACTCACAACCTATGTGGGTTGAGTAATTAAACATAGTTTGGAGATAAGGGAAAACATTGTGGAATCCAGCTTTGATTGCTTATTTATGACAGAGACCTGGGCCAGAGCTGACTCTGACCTGGACTTTGTCAGAGCTACAGTGTAGAGTGACTAGATAGGGAGGACAGGAGAGGAGGTGGTGTGGCGATTATTTTCAAACACAACTTGAGCTGTAGCATCAATTCTTTAATGGTCACTACAGACATTTGTGAAGGTGGGCACTTTAAGGTCACACAATGGAATTTGCTAAGACTAGAAGGGCTCTTAGTCTATCGTCCACCTGGACCCAAGAAGAATTTCCTAGAAAATTGTGCCTAAATTATTGTACCGCTAACCTCTGTGCGCTATTCTGATCTCATTAGATCTGTCGGCTGCATTCGAGACCATCTTACCCCAGATACTGATACACTGCCTATCACAGGCAGGCCTGAGGGACTTTGCTTTGAACATTCGGGAGGCGTTTCTACTAGAGAGAATACTGTCATTCAAGTGCAGGGACTTCTGCTCAGCCCTGTTCCAGCTCCCCTGTGGGGTTCCCCAGGGATCATCTCTGAGTCCGATCCTCTTTAACTTGAATGTTGCCCCTCTGGCTAAATTGGTTGGATCTTTTGACTTCCAGGTATCCTCATATGCTGATGAAACCACATTATTGTTACCATGGAAGACAACATTTACATCACAGCTGACAGGTTCCAAACCTGTATGAGAGAAGTCAATCAGTGAATGAACCATCATTGGTTAAAAAATGAATGGGGACAAAATCGAAGTTATAGTCTTCGGTGCGAATACCACTGTTTGGAATCACAATTGGTGGCCTGAGACATGTGGGACTTTACCCACCCAAATACCCACCGTCAGGAATCTTGGGGTTATTTGCGATTCAGCATTAACCTTTGATGCCCAGGTAAATAAAGTTGTTAACACATGCTCCTGGATAATAAAAATTCTTAAGAAAGTCCTGCCTCTTATCCCACAGGAACTTAAAGTGATCGTAGTCCTTGACCTTGTTGTGTCCAGATTGGACAACTGTAATGCCCTGTACCTGAATATTAACCAACTATCCTTGAACAAGCTTCAACTTGTTCAAAACTCAGCGGCCTGACTGGTGCTCTGGTTACCCAGGTTTTCCTCCATTAAGGAGGGCATGAGAAGCTGAACTGGCTTCCAATTAAGAAACTTATTACCTTCAAAACTCTGAGCTTGGTGCACAAAGCCCTTCATTCCAAGGGCTCTGGATACTTACAAACCACAATCAGCTGGTATACACCCAATCGCTCACTAGGATCACTAAACTTCAACTTGGTGGGGATCCAGAGGAGCAATAAAGTAAAATGGGGGGATAGGGCCTTCTCAATTGCAGCTGCAAATTATGGAACTCTCTTCCAAATGAGATCAGAGGAATCTCATCCCTGCTTCCATTTTGCAAGCAAGACGTGGTTATTTTCCCTCTAGATTTTGGAATAGCTCTGGCTTTTTTACCTGTCTAGCGCTTCAATACCATTCGTCTGAATGCAGTCTATGAGAAACACAAATACAAAATACCATTGGGTAGTTGTGGCGTGGGTGCTTGGTATAATGGTGTCCACTATAGGTAGTGTCCATCTGGGCAGGATTGGCATCACAGGTGTGGGTAATGCCATGCAGTCAGCTGCCTGCGGGGCAGCTTCCTCCAATGTTGTCATTGTGTGGCCACCTACTAGCTTGATGTCACAGTGTCGTTTCCTCGGGATCTGCACGTCGCTGAACAAAAGGCCCACCTTCCTGCATCACCAACTCAGAAAACTATTATAGCACAGAGTTATGGTGAAGCCAGTCGGGAGGGGCGAGGGAATTAGGGAGGGAACAGCAGGGAGAGAGATCTGAAAAGAAAGGGTTAGAACAAATATGCATTTACTCATTCATAGAATTGCAACTTATCAAATAGACTCTTGACTAAATGCATCTCCGAGATATCAGATGGAAACACCTTTTGAAATGAGGGCGAAGCCCCTTCTTTGAAACATGGAACAAGAATAAACTACGATCTCAGAAACAAGAGATGGCAAGAGTTTTGGACTATGATTACACTCAAAATATCAATCCTGTAACATCTCTGCATTCACAAAATAAACCTTTGATCATGACCTAGAAAATCTCAAAGAATTAAATATGCTTTTCACATCTTAAGCTTTTCAAAGAACAATGAAAATTATGATTTGCTTATCTCCAAAAATACTTCACATTCACAACTATAAAGACTGAAAGGTTTTCACTCATTGAACTTGAAGCGCTTTACTTATAATACCAGGAAATGCTTTTACTTGTCTTGCCTTAAAGCACTACACTCATTATACTAAGGGGGTGCTTTTACTCAAGTGGCCTAAATCCCTTTGATTGTTGTGCCAAAGAACCTTTTACTCCGGTGAATTGAAGCGCTTTGATTGTTGTGCCAAGAGGGCTTTACATCTATGAACTGAAGCGCTTGAATTGTCGTGCCAAGAGCGCTTTACACCTGTGAACTGAAGCACTTGAATTGTGGTGCCAAGAGCGCTTTACATCTGTGAACTGAAGTGCTTGAATTGCCGTGCCAAGAGCGCTTTACATCTGTAAACTGAAGCGCTTGAATTGACGTGCCAAGAGCGATTTACATCTGTGACCTGAAGCACTTGAATTGCTGTGTAAAGAGTGCTTTACGCCTGTGCTCTGAAATGCCTTTGATTGTTGCGCCAAGGCTGCTGTACTCTAGAAACTGAAAAGGCTTTGCTCGTTATGCTAAGGGGCGCTTTACCTTTTGGAAGTAATTACTTCCTCCAAACTTGGATTCATCAAGGTCTTACCGCTACCAGTACGACCTACTCATTTTAGAATGCACCATGGAACAAGGATACTTCGGTTGGATGACACTCTGCCATTCAGGAACTCTGCTCTTCTCCAGAGAAACCCCCACAAGATCTTGACCACCAATGTCCTGAACCTGCAGCTCTATGAGCTTTGCCACAGGGCAGACGACGCTGAAGGCCACCTTTGGAACAAGAGAGATGACAAGTGGTGCACATAAAGTGCTGCAGAGTCACGCAGCGGAGTTTTGGGCGAGACCTGGACCGCGCATGGCCTTATTCCTGACACTAGATGTGCTTCAAGCTCATGGAAACAGGATGATTGCCTCAGTCGGACGATCAGCAATTGACATGTGCCTTGTTGTGATTTCCCCCATGGTGTTCTCTAGTTGTAGGATGTGCAGGGGTGGGTATAGCGTATCATAGCATGACATCAAATGCTGATGTTCCACTTTGTGTTACTGTTGTGCTGGAATTGACTGATTGCACGATGTCTCTCTCTCCCTCTCTCTCCCTCCCTGTACTCCTCTGTCTGTGTTCGCATCATCTGATGATGGAGAAGGGGCACCGGCGAGTGGGGAAGCTGCAGCCCATGGGACCCAGGAGGCTGACACCAGCAGAGCCGAGGGGACCTGTGGTACGGAGGGCAAGGGGAGTGCCCCGGGGGAGACCGGATCAGCCACTACATCTTTTGATTCCTCCTCTAATGGCATCTCCCTGGCAGTGGCAGATCCATTTGGGTCCATCCTATAACCACCCTTTTCCGCCATCCCCCTTACCAGTACCACACTCCCTGTAGGTCACCACCCAGTTGTCCATGCCCGCTCACCCAAGAGGGTGGGCATCTCCTTCGCCGCAGGCACCCCTGCCTCAGTCAGCCCTGCTGCCTTCAATGAGGAGGCTATTGACCTCCTGATGTCCATCTCTGTGGGGTAGACAACTATTGTGAATGCCAGATGCAACAGACCAATGTGTTCCTGGAAGGCATTCAAGGTTCCTTGTCTGGCCTACAGAGGCCTCCTCCTTGACAGCAGCAGTGTCCCTTCTTTTTCTGTCCCTCCTCCTGCTACCTGTTTCCATATTCACATCCCTCACCCATCCATGGCACACCTACTCACCACATGCATCCACATCAATAGACATGGTATGCAAGGACAGACATAAGCACCACAAATGCCACCACCACCATGCACACACACAACAGACACATGCAGACATGACAACATCCAAACCCTGCACCGTCTCCCCATCACCTCCCCCTCACAGTCAGTATACCACTCACACCTGCAGTCAGCACCACATCAGTCACTGATCCTGTCACATGTGCCCTCACATCCACCATCTGACCCCCAACCATGCACCCCATACACCACTGGCACAGACACCACAACTGTCAACACATCTGCATGCAGCACATCCATCCTACCTGTAGACACCACCCCAACATACACTCACACATCCCCCCTACCATCTTCCTGCATCTCCTCCCCACCTCCTCCCAGTACATCTAAAAGCCTGCACTCACCCACCCAACAGTCCCTTAGCACACACATTTCATCCACGACCTGCACCCATGGCACCTCCACATACACACCTCACAACCATACCTTCTCCCTCCACTCCCAAACGTCGTCACCTTGACCTCCATTGTGTCCCCAAAAAACATTTCCTGAGAGAATTTCACCCAATCCCCACCACTGACCAAGTCCCTGTCCCCCCCAAGTGCCCTGCTAACCTGCCAATGGCCTTCCAACTCCCAGTCCACCACTGCCCTTCACCATGTCCCTCCACCACCTGCCGCTTCCACCCCTGTCACGTCAACTGCTCCTCCTGCCAAACCCAAGCCCATGTTTGCTCTCTCCACATCCACGGCCAGGCCCACTCCCTCCACTTCCAAGGTCAAGCCCACTCCCTCCACTTCCGAGGCCAAGCACACTCACTCCACTTCCAAGGCCAAGTCCACTTCCTTCGCTTCCAAGGCCAAGCCCACTCCCTCCACTTCCAAGGAATAGCCCAACCCGACCTGGCTAAAGCCCTCTCCTCCAAGGGCAAGCCCAAAGACACCCCCTCCAAATCCACCACCAAGAACCCCCTCCAAGCCCAAAGCCCCCCTGCCCCACCCCCTGACCTCTGAGGTGCCTGCACACCCCATTGCTGCCCCTGCCCTGTGGAGGCCTGCACATTGCAGTCAGGGGTCAAGTTGGGGCATCACCTCTGCAGGATTTATGGACTGGCCCTTGGGCCTGTGTGTACATAGTTGTATCCCTGATTTTACAACATCATATAATATATGCGCCACAACACCATTGGTGTCGATGGTACCTACCTTGTCCTGGCTTTCCTTCCACATGTATGTGTGGTGGTTGTGTAAATTTGCATGTATGCATGTGTGTATGTGTGTGTTGGTATGGGTGTTTGTTTTTGTGTATGTGTGGGCATGGCTGTCCGTGACGTGTGTGTGTACTAATGTTGTTCACTCCAGTGTGTGCTAGGCTGGTGTACTTATGGTTGGTGTCTTGGCCGCCGTCGCTGGTCTGGGAGTTGCATGGCCAGGTAAAGCATTGAGAGGAGTTGCAATTCACGCGCCATGCTGCCTACAGACCTGCCTGTGTACCTGAAGGTGGGTGTTCCCTTTTATATTGGTCATTTCCGCCAGGCTTTTGGTGGCGGTTGATCCGCCCCGGCAATCCTAGCAGCGTGCTACCTTGTAATGTGGTCATGGGATTCTCCCTGACAGCTGGCCTGGAGATGGCTACCTCCTGCAGCGCTGGCTCCTCCGCAGCGGCGGGGCAAAGCGTAACTTGCCTGTGTTCTGCAGGTGCCTTCCCAGTACTTGTGATATGGTAGTTTTCATTGCCGGGCCTGCAGCGGTACAACCGCGGCGGTCCACTGACCGCCCAACTCGTAATGAGTGCTTTAGTCCCCTGTCCTGAGACTTTAATACTAAAAACAATGTGACAGTGTAATGTTTTAAATTTAAAAAACCACAGTTATAGTTATCCCTAATAACTATAACACTTGCCCTAAAGCGACTATAAATTGTGCGCTTGCCTTGTACAATGAATTGCCCCACACATTACATCACTCATGACGTGATCTATGCCATAATTGATAGCATTACTGATGAGAACTGAAATGACATCATTTATGACAACTCTGTCTATGACGAGGGGCATGAGTTTAGATACTTTAGGGCATGAGATATGATTAAGAGAAATAGCTATAACTGGTGAATTTCAGTGGACTTTTAATTTTCAAACTTTACAATGTGACAAATGTTTTTCGAACTATGACGTTACATGTTTATTTCAGTGAATTTCAACAGGTTTTTCAATATAAAGTAAGATATAATTACAGTTCCTAACTATAACATCACTTTAACCTTTGTTCTTTCAGTGAATTATATTTATTGGCTTGGATGGTATTTTACCAATTCAGTGCTGTACTGTTGTGTCTGGAGTGGTAAAAGAACTTTTGTCATTTTTTAGCTCGGCGTGGATGGGTATCTAACCCTCTGCTTAAAGATTTTGCTACAAAAATGACAAAGGACTGTTTTCACTTTTCTAGCTCGGCATGGATCATATTAATCCTATGCTTAAAAAGTCTGCTAGAAAAACATATGTGTGTTTGTAGTGAGCTGCTTTAGAGTGTCTGTAGTGTATGTTTTTCTTTTTTTGGTTGGAGACGTTTGCATTAATCCATCAATTCATCTTATACCTTAGAAACCAAATTTTTATACAGCACCCATTTTTCACCACACTATTGAGCTGAGATTAGGAACATTACATCATGTTATTACTTTTACCCCCAAAGGGGCAATAGTATTATACATTGTCAAGGAAATTCATCAATTCCAACATATCTGCTATACTCAAAGCCTTCCCACAACCTCAGGAATTTGTTATATGAATCTGACCTCAACGCATAGCATCGCTCTAATCCCTTTGTTTTCAACATTTAAAACTGCTATCATTCAAAAGAGGGCACTGCTTTCCACCTTCTAGTTTTGAAGGATTTTGGACCTTACATTAGGAGTAATAAATTTTTTTTTTTTCTTATGTCATAAGTTGATATTAACATCAGATGAATAGCCCAATAACCCTGCAATCTTTGGGCAGTTCCAAATAATATGAGTCCAATTACCCTTCTCCTCCAGTGAACACTGATTTTACTCGAGTTATTCAGAAAACCCAGTGTTATAAATAACACCCTTTGGTGTAAAATTGGAGACTTGCCTCCTTTAACAAGGAGAAATTATACGAATTACTCTTATTCCATGTCTCTGCATGATCTGCAATCCCTCCTTTCATTGCCATTTCTGCCAAACTTTGCTCAAAATATCAACTTCCTTATATTTTTTAAACATGGCTATCCAATACCTGACCGGTCTATGTGTGCTTGACGCTATCAGATCTTCCATTAAATCAAGTCTTTCCATTATTATTTCAGCATCCAGTTCTTTTAAAAAATGCCTTCTGTGAATAAATGACCATTGATGGGTATATTTAAATATTCAATCTGGGTTTATATTAGCCCACCCTTTCTATGTTTTCAGAATTTTAAAAATCTCCAATACTGTGATAGCCATTGATATCCCATCTATGGGCAGTTTTTCTATCCAATAAGGATTGAGATTCTATTGAAATATTTATTAATTGAGTTGAATTGATGAATGGTATATCAAAGTATTTGAAGAGTTGCTCTTTCTCTTTTAACAGCCATTGCAGCAATTCTATCAAAGTTTTTTAGAGGATTTGGTCAGAAGTAGAAAATGATTTATCTTTTAGTCCTGAAAAATGAATTTAAAAAGAAATGATCTATTGGTCTTTTGCCCCATGGGAATTAAACAATCAATAGAAAAAGTGTGCAAAGCTCTCAAAATAATATGCTCTCAGTTCTGGTAGAGCCTGGTAGAGAGCACAAGCACTGGGGTCCTGGTTAGCAGGATCCCAGTGACACAGTCAAACACACTGACTTAAGGCAGAAATTGGGGGGTAACATGCCAAAAAGAGGGTACTTTCCCACACAACCCCCCCAAATGAGGGACAATGAGGCTAACCTTGACCAGATGAGTCTTCATTGTCTAAGTGGAAATATCTGGAGAGTCCATCTGCATTGGAGTGGTTACTCCCAGGTCCATGTTCCACTCTAAAGTCCATCCCCTGTAGGGAAATGGACCACCTCGACAATTTAGGGTTTTCACCTTTCATTTGTTTTAACCATAAGAGAAGTTTGTGGTCTGTCTGAACTATGAAGTGACTACCAAAGACGTATGGTCTCAGTTTCTTCAGGGCCGAGACCACAGCAAAGGCCTCCCTGTATATGGCTGACCAAAGCTTTTCTCTAGGGGTCAGCCTTCTACTAATAAAAGCAACAGGTTGATACTGGCCCTATGAATTAAGTTGTGATAGTACAGCCCCAACCCCTATCTCTGAAGCATCTGTCTGGACAATAAACTTCTTTGACTAGTTTGGGCTTTTTAGGACAGGTGCAGTACACAGCCTGCTTAAGCTCCTCAGAAGCTTTCCTACAGCTAGGTGTCCATAATATATTTTTAGGCATCTTGCATGTGAGGTCATTAAGAGGGGCAACAACGGAGCCATATTTATTAATAAACCTCCTGTAATACCCAGTGAGTCCAAGAAAGGCTCTGACCTGGGTCTGTGTTGTAAGGGGAGACCAGTCAAAAAAAGCCTGGATCTTCCCCTGCAGTGGTTCAATCTGTTCTCCACCAGCACTCAGGTGGCCCGTCAACACGACCTCAACATCATCTTATACGCCGACGACACCCAGCTCATCCTCTCCCACACCAAGGACCCGCGCACCGCCAAAAACAACCTCCACGAGGGAATGAAGGCCGTCGGCGAATGGATGAGAAGCAGCCGTCTGAAACTGAACTTGGACAAGACGGAGGTCCTCATCCTCGGACCCAACCCCTCCGCCTGGAACGACTCTTGGTGGCGAACATCTCTAGGAACCCCACCGACACCGACCGACCAAGCACGCAATCTGGGCTTCGTCCTCGACTCCTCCCTCTCCATGTCAAAACAGGTCAACGCAGTCTCCTCCTCCTGCTACAACACCCTCTGCATGCTTCGCATAATCTACAAGTGGATCCCGACAGAAACAAGAAAAGCAGTGACACAGGCCCTCGTCAGCAGTAGGCTAGACTACGGCAATGCACTCTACACAGGCATCCCGGCCAAACACCTGCAACGCCTCCAACGCATCCAAGACTCCTCCACCCGACTGATCCTCAACGTACCCCGCCACAGCCACATCACACCCCACTTGAGAGACCTTCACTGGCTCCCCGTAGACAAGAGGATCACATTCAAGCTCCTCACCCATGCACACAAAGCACTCCACAACACCGGACCTGCCTACCTGAACAACAGACTCAGCTTCTACACCCCCACCTGACAGCTCCGCTCCACAGGGCTCGCCGTCGTCCCCCGCATCCTTCGAAAGACATCCGGCGGCAGATCCTTCTCCTACCTCGCCGCCAAGACCTGGAACACTCTCCCTACCAACCTACGACAGACCCAAGACCTACTCACCTTCAGAAGACTCCTCAAGACCTGGCTCTTCGACCAGTAGCAGCAAGCCCCCCCCTCCCCCCTCAGCACCTTGAAACCCTAGCGGGTATGTAGTGCACTTTATAAATATGCTGATTGATTGATTGATTGAACTAGGTGTCCCAGATAAACCTCCTTCTCCCTCCATATCTGGCACCTTGAAGCCTTGATAGTGAGGCCTGCATTTTGCAGAGCCTCCAGACCTTCCAGAGGTGGACCAGGTGGTCATCCCAGGTGGAGCTGAATACAGCAATATCATCAAGATATGCTGCACTAAGAGCTTCCAGACCTTGGAGGACTGTGTTCACCAGCCTCTGAAAAGTGGCAGGTGTATTCTTCAAACCAAAGGGCATAACAGTGAACTGATAATGCCCTCCAGTTGTAGAGAAAGCAGTTTTAGAATTAGCCTCTTCTGATAGCTTGATCTGCCAATACCCTGCAGTCAAGTCAAAAGTGCTGAGATGCTTGGCAGATGCTAGTGTATTTATAAGCTCATCTGCCCTGGGTATAGGGTAAGCATCAGTCTTTGTGACTTTATTGAGCCCTCTATAATCTACACAAAACCTGATCTCCTTTTTCCCAATCTGGGAATGAGGCTTGGGCATTAGCACCACTGGGCTGGCCCAGGGGCTACCTGAGTGCTCTATCACTCCTAAGGCCAACATCATCTTAACCTCAGGCTTAATGCAGTCCCTGACATGGTCAGACGGTCTATAAATCTTACTTTTGACAGGTAAACTGTGTCCAGTATCTATGGTGTGCTCAGTGTGTAGCATCAGTGCTGTCTAGGTTGGACTATGCCAACTCCCTACTGGCGAGGATAAACCAGTCAGAATTTCGGCGGCTCCAGCGGGTTCAAAACGCTGCGGCCCGACTGGTGACTGGTCTCCCCAGGCGATGTTCGGTGTCCAATACTCTGCGCTCTCTCCACTGGCTCCCTGTGCAGCAGAGGATTAGATTTAAGGTTCTCTGTTTTGCATTTAAAATCTTAAAGGGTACTTCCCCGCAAATCATGGAGAAATTGCTGATTCCTTATGTTCCCTCTCGCACTCTTAGATCGTTAGGCCAGAACTTAGCAGTGGTTCCGCGCTTTAAGCTGAGCAGAATTGGGGGCCGCTCTTTTCGAGTCCTGGCAGCGAGTTGGTGGAATTCTCTTCCTCCACAAATCCGGGCCATTGATGAGCTCCTTCAGTTTAGGCGGGCTATTAAGACCTTTTTATTTGTCTAAGCTTATCTGTTGTGTTTTGTCTTCTTTTGCCCGCTTTTAGTGCTGTGTTGTGTTTACCTTCTCAAAGCGCCGGGACGCCCCTTTGCTGGGGCAGCTGTGCGCGGTACAAATAAAAATAACATAACATAACATAACACCAAGTGGTTTATCCAGGTGTCAGAGAGAAAAGTTCAGAGAATTGGCCAAGGAGGTTTCTACCATCCACCTCAGAAAGGCAGTCTGCAATAACAACTCCTTCCACTGAGCGGTCAGCTTCAGTGTTGGAGAAAAGATCAGGGGGAACTCTCATCTTCCTGTCCCTCATCAGTGGCCATGAGTAGGGTTAAGTCAGCCCTATCATAGTAGGGTTTCAGGCGGTTCACGTGAAGTACTCTAAAAGGACGTCTGGGAGTGCCTAGGTCCACTAAATAAGTGACTTCACCCTTCACTATCAGATGTGGGCCACTCGATTTGTCCTGGGCTGTTCTTGGTGCCACAGGCTCCAATACCCACACCTTCTGTCCATGTTGGAACACCTACAGGACAACCTTCTGGTCATGCCATTGTTTTTGCAACTCCTGGCTTGCCTGAAGGATTTTAATGGCCTTTTTCATGCACTCAGCCATTCTAGATCTTAAGCCAAGACCATATTCCACATATTTTGTTTAGGGGGCTTGAAGGGTTGCTCCCACCCCTCTTCAACAATGGACCCCTAACAGGGTGACCAAAAAGGAGTTCAAATGGGGTGTAACCTACTCCTTTCTGGGGTACCCCCCGTAGGCAAAAATGAGGCATGGTAATAGGACATCCCATCTCCTTCTGAGATTTTCAGATAGTCCCATAATCACACCTTTGAGAGTTTTATTAAATCTCTCAACCAACCTATTTGTCTGGGGATGGTAAGGTGTGGTGAACTTGTAGGTTACCCCACACTTTTTCCACATTGGTTTTAGGTGTACAGACATTAAGTTACTTCCTCTGTCTGACGCCACCTCTGACACCACCTCTTTTGGAAAACCTACCTTGGAAAATATTTCCAAGAGGTCCTTTGTCACTGCAGGAGCTGTAGTTGTCCTTAGAAGAATTGCTTCTGGATATCTAGTGGCATGGTCCACTACCACCATTATAAACCTATTGCCAGAAGCAGGAGGAGGATCAAGGGGGCCAACTATGTCAACCCCTACCCTTTCAAAGGGCACCCCAACCACTAGCAGTGGGATCAATGGGGGCTTTGCGGTGCCACCAGTCTTACCACTGGCTTGGCAAGTGACACAAGAGAGACAAAACTCTTTTGTGTCTTCTGACATGTGAGGCCAGTGAAAGTGAGGGACCAGTCTGTCACAGGTCTTGCTTTGCCCCAAATGTCCAGCAAGGGGAATGTTATGTTCTAGTATCAGAAGAAACTCCCTATACTGCAAGGGAATGATCAGTCTCCTGGTAGCACCAGGTGTTGGGTCCCTTGCCTCTGTATAAAGAAGATTATGTTCCCAATACACTCTGTGAGAGTCACTGACACTCCCTGCTTCCTGTTGGACAGCTTGCTGTCTCAAACCCTCAAGGGTGGGACAGGTCTGCTGTGCCACACTCAACTCCTCCCAAGCAGGCCCCCCTGCACCTAAAAGCTCAGCGCTCTCAGCCTGACGCTCCTCTGGTGTAGGTTATGCACAGGAGGTAGACTCCTCCTCATCAAAAGGGGAATCTTCAGTGGAGGGAGGGATAGTGGATAAGGGTTTACCCTTTCTACCCCTAGTTTTTGGGAGCACTTAGTCCATTGTTCCAGGATCCAAGATTCCCTGTCCTCTTTGCTTCTTGGCCTGAAACCTAGTCAAAACAAAGATATGCCCAGGAATGTCCAGCGTTGCTGCATGAACCTCCAACCCCACCTCAGCCCATGCTGACATTTCCAAATCATTACCCAGTAGACACTCTACAGGTAGGGGAGTGGATACCACAACTTTCTTTGGCCTAGTAAGCCTCCCCCCCCCAGTTGAGATTCACAACAGCCATGGAGTGGCTAACAGTGGTATTATGGGTGTCAGTCACTTGGTACTGATGACCTAATAGGTGTTGCCCAGGGGATACCAGTTTTTCCGAAACCATTGTGACACTGGCACCTGTGTCCCTGTTGGCCTCGACCTGGACACCATTTATTAGAGGTTGTTGCTTGTACTTATACATGTTAATGGGAAAAGCAACAAGGGTGGCAAGGTCAATGCCACCATCAGAGGCTTGAACAGCCTCAATGGTTTCCCTAACTAAACCAAGCCCCACTACATTACCCATAGTGAGCCCTGCTACAATGGCTATCTGAAGTCGTTTTCCCACCACCACTGCTATTACTAGGGGCACTAGTGGAAGCAATATGGGTTGTGGTGATGGGAGCTTTGTTGTTTTTCTTATGACAAGTGCTGCCACTTGCCCTATGGCCTTTGTTTTTACACATGTAACATGAAAGCTTTTTATTCTGTTGGTTGGAAGAGGATTTAGACCCACCCCTACATCTAAGCTTCTCTCTGAGCAAAGCCCCTTAAGTTCTTTGAAGGTCATGCCTTCATAGGGAGTATCCATGACCTCAGAGCTAGGCCCTGCAGTTGACATAGTACAGTGAGTGTTAGAGTAGTGCAAGTGAAAAAGAAAAACCTACTCTACCTAACCTCTAGCCTCTTAGAAAAGGAAAGTAAGAGAATAGATCCTATAACTAGGTATATGTATGTTAGCTCTAGGTATAGAGTACACTTTCCTGTGGAAAACACGGTGACAGAGTGATAAGACAATTGCAAGTACTTATCCCACAGCTGCACCACAAATGTAGGAGGCTGGTGTGGTTGGTAGTGGGTACCTAAGGTACTTACACCTTGTACCAGGTCCAGTTATCCCTTATTATTGTACTGCAGTTACTGTCTAGAAAACAGGCTCTCTAGGAAGTGTGGATGAGCAGCCAAGGCATAACTAGGAGACATGCAAAGCTCATGCAATACCACTGTAGTCACACAGTACTCACACACATTAAAGAAAATACTCAGTGTTACAAAAATAGAGGCACTTTATTTTGGTGACACGCATGCAAAAAATACCTTAGAGACTATTGCCATCATTACGTTCCTGGCGGACGGCGGTATTTTGGAGAAAGGTACTGCCAACAAGCTGGCGGTACCTTTCCCCAAAATATGACATTGGCGGTTTGGCTCAAGCCAAACCGCCAATGTACCACTCTGTCTGCCAGGGGGGTAACAGCCGCCGGGCTGAAAACTTCAGTCTCCAGCCAGGCAGCCATCACTGTCCCACCCGCAGGCTTATGACCCCGCCTACTTCCATGGTTTTTGTGGCAATCTTACCACCACGAAAACTATGGAGGTAGGCACTATCAGTGCCAGGGAATTCCTTCCCTGACACTGTTAGGATTCTCCCCTGCCCCTCTCCCCAGAGTCCTCCTCCACCCTCCCCCTCCCACTTCCGACCCCTCCGACATACACGCACATTCACGCACCAACATACACACCCATACGCACACTCATACCCACAATCACCCACGCATGCATACATTCATTCACACACACATCAACACTCACTGACATCTATTCTAGCACACACGCATTCACACCACACAACATTCACGGACACTCACACCCATTAATTCACACATGCATTCCACATACCTGCATGCATGCACACAATCACATACACCTCCCCCTCCCACAAACACACAACACCCCCACCCCCTGTCGGAACACGCGACTTACCTGCTTTCAGGAGGTCCTCATGATACGGTCTGCGTCAGTCTACTGGCTTGGTGCTGCTGCAGTTAGAAGCGCCACCTTACCGCCGTCTGCCACCATGACCCTAGCCGGAATTCTGGCTACAGTCATAATATGGCGGACGGTAGGTAGCCGTGGTGACGTTGTTTTGGCGGCCGTCGCCGCAGCGGTAGGCGGTCATTACCGCCAATGTCATGATGAGGGCCTATATTACCTTAGGAAGTAAGTTATATACACACTATATGCACTACAATGCAGAAATAGCTGTAAAACAGTTAGAAAACAGTGCAAATAGTGAAAATCACAATAGTTAGAAATGGGCCTAGGGGGAACACAAACCATATACTAAGAAAGTGGAATACGAAAGCCGGTTTCCCACCTAGGTAAGTGTAGTGTATAGAGGGGCGCTGGGAGTGTAAGAAAACACCAAGGGTATGTAATAGAACCCACCCCAGAGCCCAGGAAAGCAGGAGTAAATCAAAGTAACTTTCCTAGGAAAACACAAAAACGCGTGATAGAAGATTTTGCAAGAACCAGAAGAGACTGCAAGACACCAACAATGGATTCCTGGACCTGAAGACATGTGGAAGAAGGGGACCAAGTCCAAGAAGCATTGAAGACTCCAGGGAGAAGAGGAGTCCCTACTAACCCATATGAAGGTGCAAAAGAAGAACCACAGGTGAAGAATAACAGTCAGTACTGCACCCAAGAAGATGGATGTGGGTTCATGGTTGGTGCAGATGATGTCCCACACCAGATGGATGATTGCAGTCTGGTTTACGTCGCTGGATTCTGCCAACGAGCCTTGGCACACACAAAGCACCCGGTTAGCGGAAAATGGCGCTGTCCTGGACCAAGAGGGGCCTGGTGGCCTCTACCCAGGAGGGGGAAACAGAGGGGGCTCTCAGCAACTCAGAGAGCCCTCAGAAGACCAGGCAGCATCCGCAGGAGTCCCACAGCATGGGGGCCGAAGAAGGTGCAAAAGGAGGCCCATGCAGCACTACACAAGGGGATTCCACTCTGCCGGAGAACCACTCAGGAAACTGTGCATCACATAATAGAGTACTGGGGTTGGAGCTGGAGGGTGCACAAAGAACTTTGTGGAAGGATGCCAATAAGCCTTGGTAACTGTAAAAAGCGCAGTGCATGGGGGTACTGTCTTGTGTGGGGAGGTCAGCTCTTACCTCTACCAAAGTTGGACAGCTGGACTTCAGGACAATTAGGACCACTTCAGTCCACCACTGTGTTGCTGGATCCAGTCACTTCTTCAGGAGAAGGGACCCAAGTCACCGGTCGTCGCTGCAGAGGGGTGCCTGCTGGAGCAGGAAAGTGACTCCTTCACTTCAAGGGAGATTCCTTCCCTTCATTCTTCTGGCGCAGACTGAAGACAGGAAGTCCTTGGAGGATGCATGCCTTGGAAACAGTTGCAGTTGCTTACAGGAGCTGAAGATACTATGTTTCAGAAGTCATGTTTGCTTCTTTGTTGCAGTTTGTAGAGTTCCTGGAGGGTCCAAATGCAGGTTTGTCAGTAGAAGGTGAAGTAAAGGATACAGAGGATTCCTGATGGAGACTTGCAATTCGAATCTGAGGAAACACCCAGAGGAGATACCCTAAATAGCCCTGAAAGGTGGATTGGTCAGCTACACAGGTAAGCACCAATCAGGGGAGGGCTCTGATGTCACCTGCTGGCACTGGCCACTCAGATGCTCCCAGAGTGCCCTGCCAACTTGGAATTCAAGATGGCAAAGCCAAGGACACTCTGGAGGAGCTCTGAGCACCACCCCAGGGGTGGTGATAGACAGGGGAGTTGTCACTTCCTTTTCCTTTGTCCAGTTTTGCGCCAGAACAGGGAGTGTGGTTCCTTGAACCAGTGTAGACTGCATTATGCAAGGAGGGCACCATCTGTGCTCTTCACAGCATTTCCAGAGGCTCTGGGAGGCTACCTCTCACATGCTTTTAACTCCTATTTCCAAATGGAGAGGGTGTAACACCCTTCTCTCACAGGAAATACTTGTTCTGCCTTCCTAGGCTTGAGCTGCTCAAGCAATAGGAGGGCAGAAACCTGTATGTGATGTGGCAGCAGCTAGGGCTGCCTGGAAAACCTCAGAAGACAGGTATGGTCATACCGGAGGTCCTCTAAGGAGTCCCCAGAGTGCATGGAATCATA
Organism: Pleurodeles waltl; assembly: GCF_031143425.1. Classification (NCBI taxonomy): domain Eukaryota; kingdom Metazoa; phylum Chordata; class Amphibia; order Caudata; family Salamandridae; genus Pleurodeles; species Pleurodeles waltl. Next base: position 599,476,241 of record NC_090443.1, read on the forward strand.
CAACCAATGCTTGCAAAAGCCTTGGGATATGATTACAACATGTTTGACACCAAACGTGGCCATATTCGGAGTTACCATTGTGAAGCTGTACATAGGTAGTGACCTATGTCCAGTGCACGCATAAAATGGTGTCCCCGCACTCACGAAGTCCAGGAAAATGGTCCTGAACAATGTGGGGGCACCTCTGCTAGTGAGAGGGTGCTCTCACACACAGGTACTCTGCACCCAGCCTTCAGGGTTGGAAGGCCTGGTATATGTGTGACTTACAAGTGACCTGGTGCTGTGTAAATGACTGTGAAAGGGTGCATGCACCATTCCACACAGGCTGCAATGGCAGTCCTGTAGAAGCCTTTCCATGGTCTCCCTATGGGTGGCAAAAGAAATACTGCAGCCCATGGGGATCCCCTAGAGCCCCAATTCCCTGAATACCTAGGTACCATACACTAGGGACTTATAAGGGGGCACTAGTATGCCAATTTGGCCAGTATGCAGTGACAACATGTAGAGGAGAGAGAGCATAAGCACTGGGGTCCTGGTTAGCAGGATCCCAGTGACACAGTCAAACACACTGAAATCAGGCAGAAATTGGGGGTAACATGCCAAAAAGAGGGAACTTTTGTGCATCTGCCCCCCTTGTTTTACTGGCCTACATAGAATGCTTAAAGCTATTTTAGGTGTTTTATTGGCCCAGATGAAAGTGGAGAACATTCCCACCATTTATCTAATGATTTTCATCTGCAGGGCACATGGTAGGGTGGTGAATAAAATGTTGAACAGCTGTAATACTGACATATGAATCAGTGTAGTTTTCCCCATTATAGCTATAGATAGATGTGTCCACTCAAAAATTGAGTTTTAGTCTTCCTTATCACAGGTGCAAATTTAAGTGCACATAGGTTATTAATATCCTCTGTTGTATATATACACACACCCAGATATATCTTGGGTTTCGAGTTCACAAGGGGATAATATTGTGGGGCTAAAGTGTTTACTGTGCAACTACATAAAGAAATTTCCATTCTTAGTCTGTTGATGTTATATCCACCCACTAACTGAAATTCCTCAAAAATATCGAAAACCTTTTTCTGAATCTCCAAGCCAGGTCTTGAAAACGGTGCAAGGTTGATCTTAGAAATTCCATTTACATGTGTTTTATTTTACTATCATCTCTTATGCCTATGGCGATGATTCTATAAAAATGGCGAATGGAACAGGGTAGAGTGCATTCTTGTCTTGTTTCCCATTTTATCTTACATTCACCTATATCGACCAAATGTACTATCAAGCACACTATTGCTCCTTTATATCTTCTGAAAATAACCTGTATATGATTTATAGGGAAACCAAACTCCTCCAAGCTGACCAAATAGAAAGCACTTGGGCAGGAACGAGTTTCCGTTTGAAAAAAATCTAAAATTAAAAGGTTTGTATTTGTAGACAAATGCCTGCCTGAGATAAAATCACATTGATCTCTGTTAACCAATGTTCTAACTATCTTGTTGATTCGACTAGCCAATAATTTCATTACTATTTTTTAATTGGTATTTTAAAGGCTGATTGGTCTGTATGAGCTGATGTTCTCTGGATTCCTGTCTTTTTTCAGAAAGCTTGCTACAACGGCTGGCTTAAATGATGGTGGAGTATTGCCCCCTCTTAAATTGTGATTAGTGTTTTCTAATATTTGTAGATTCAGGATGGGCAAGAACTTCTTAAAGAATTTTACAGGAATACCATCCTTCCCACAAGCCTTCCCATTTTCTAGGGATTTTATTACTTCATCTGCTTCATCTAAAGTAATCAAAGTCTCCAAAGCCTGGGCTTGTCATTATCTCAACTTGGGGATAGGAACTTTACCCAAAAAGTATCGAAGCTGCTTGATGTCAACTATCTGCTCTGTACTATACACATATTCATAATGTTTCTGACATTCATCTTGAATCTTTTTGGTTTCTTCATTTTGAAGTGACGTCATGGTATTCTGCACCCTATTCTCCTGCACCTGCCAAGCTAAGAATCGCCGGGCATATTCACTCTCCTTGTAGGTCTTTTGTAGATAGCCACTATTAGAAATATAACCTTGCTCACAATACTAATCTTGCATTAACTGTTTGGCTTTCCCGAGCCCCTGTTTGTTAATATGTGTTTTATGATGAAAATATTTCAAGCAGTCATCTTCGGTTCGAGTTTTAAACCTTTTTCTTTCTGTAAGACACTTTTTTTCCGCCATTTTAATAGAAGTTATACAAGCGCGCATTGTAGCTTACAAGGTGTCCCATACCATTTCTACGCTAACAGTGTTGGTGTTAGATTCGAAATATCTAACGATCTCATTCTCAATCTTGTGGGACCAAACTTCATCTTCGAACTTTACCTCATTAAAGGACCATCTGCCAGTTGACCTATCAATCTCTATACCTGTCACTGACATTTTGACTAGTAAATGTTTCGAAAAAACATTTGTTATATGGCTATTATTGCATAGGCCTAAATCAGAAGAGGATATGAATAATCTAACCTCGCCATTTATATGTATTTTTCCGAAATGCAGGTGTATTTCTCGAGCTGGTTTGGGTATTCATTTCGCTATAGTTCGTCAAGGTTTAGGGCCCTGATATACTTAAATATCGATTTGGCAGTTTGGGGCTTGTTTTGTGTTCGGGTATAGGTAGTTGAGTCTAGTTCTGGGCTCGGAAGAAAAGTAAAGTTCCCTCACAGAACTAATTTGCTACAAATGGGCATCAGTGACTGGAATAGTTCTATCATCTGGGCCAGGTCACCTAAACTAGGGACACTGATTGTTGCTACTGTTTTTTTAACACCATTTATAGGCCCATCGACCAAGGCCCACCAGCCCTTTGTGTCTGTTTGGAAAGTACTGATGTACTATTTAAAATGTTTATTTCTAAAAAGTGTCACACCCTTGTGCACTGCGTTGGCGTTGGATGTACATGCAAACTTGGCCAAATGTTTAAACATTACAAAACTTATTTGCAAATTCTCTAAAATGAGTCTCCTGAATTAGAGCACTTTCGGATGAATGACCTTTAAACCAGTCTTTATTTGGTTTGGTCTTCCGCTTATTATTCAAGCCATTGGCATTGAGTATAATAACTATTAGACTATCATTTTGAGGTCGCATTTTCTTCTGTCTTTTTAGCTAAACAGCCAGCTTTGGGAGTCCTGACCACTGAATTCCTTAAAAGGAAGAAAAACCAAATGCTTAGGACCACGGATATCAAACAGTTGATACCTGAGTGGAATACCACTAAGACCTGGAATACTGTCTTAATCATTTTGCCACAAAAGTGCTTAATGGGTGCAAAGCTTAAATAGACATGGAAGGCAGTTCTAAAGTATCATGGACCAACCTTGTCCTTTTTCTTTTCATTATACTCTGCTTAAAGTGTTTAGGCACTAGAGTGCACTGTGCTGTCTTCTCCCTGCCTCTACTTTAAAGTGCATGTGAGGTGGCCGAAAAGCACCTCTACGGTACATTCCTAGTTCCAGTAATAGCCTAAAGTGTTGTGCATTGACGTGTCAAAGTGCTAAAGTGCCTAAATGCTTAAAGTGCCACATATCTCTTAACGTTGCACAGACTATAACATCTAAAGGTACTTCAATGCAAAGACATATACATCTTCAGTGTGTATCCTATACTGAAGCTAATACGAAGAAATCCCAACTACTTTGCAAAGGATTCTTGAGGAAGTGAAACAGATCAAAAACTCTCCAAATGTAACTACAAAACAGATAGCAGACCAGCTTTCTTGCCTCAAGGGAAACATTTCACTGGCACTGAACAGAATGGAGGAGAAGGATGAAGGAATTTCCGGCTTAGAAGACAAACCCACACATACTTCTGAAGTAGTGCAGGATATTGAAAGGCAGCTGATACACCATGCAGAGCAAGCAGGAGGAATTAGAAAATCACTCCTGAAGGTCTAACCTCAGAATCACAGGAATACCCGAACATAAAGAAGATGCTGAAGTGCCCATTGTCTATGTGAATGTTCTGTTCAAGAAAGTTGTCTGTCTCGATTGCACACAGGACTTAACCATTGTACGTGCTCATAATGTACCCTTGCACGTCCCTGATAACACAAAGTTTCCCCTCACACTCTTAATCAACTTTGCAGACTTTTGAGTCAAAGAAAAGATCCTAAGGAAAGCAATCCTTGAGACAACATTTGATGTCAAAACTGAATTTTCAATCAAAATAATTTCTGACATGACTTTTGATTCTGACTGCCGGTGGAAGGATTTTGAGGCTCTGCTTCCATCCTTCAATCAGATAGGGGCGCAGGCAACTTATATTCAGCCTGCTAAGCTTAAAGTTGTGTATAAGGGTCAGTTTAATGTGTTTGCTACAGTTGAGGAAGCATGTGGATTCCTGAAGGACATGTTGGAAAATGTTGAGACAGTACACAATTAAGCCCTTATAAAAGTGAGTTTTTTTGTGGGAGATGATGGCACTATGGGAGGAGGAACGAAGCATGGCACAAAACCATGGTGCCAAATAGTGGAATAAGGGAGAGACTCAAAGTCCAGAATGGGGGGACAGTGGTGAGAGGGAAGTGGAGGTTCTCGGGGTGAAGGGGAAAGAGTAGATATAAAATGGAAGAGTTTGCACTCTGGGGAACAGAAAAAAGCATCAGTGGAGTTGTGGAGTGTTCCATATAAAGGAGCTGCTCTGCACCTTAAACTTGGGGACTACCCAGAGTTCCCTACTTTCTTTTTGGCACAATTTATTCAGCATTCTAAGCCTGGACAAGGTCTGCTTTGACTTTACTGGGTGCACACTTGTGTCTGGACAAAGCTATGTCTCTCTGATGAGCTCTAATAGGAGCGAAACACATGTGTCAGGGACTGCCTTTATTCATTCCATATTGGCTTGGATAGTATTTTACCAACCCAAAGCTGTAATACTGTCTCTAGAGTGGTAAAAAGCTTTTGCATTTTTCACCTTGATGTGGATCACAATACTTGTATATATATAATAATATATTTACGGATAAAAAAACATTAAAGTGACATTATTGCTATGTGTCTAAAAACCTAAAATAAAAACAATAGTTTAAGAAACAAAAAACCTTTGCTAAGCTAACTATAAATTGCACACCCTCCAAGTAGTGCTTACGACCTCACATATTACATCATTCATGACATGTTCAGTGACATCATTGATGACATCACTGATATCACAAATTACAACATTGATGACATTACTTACATTATCTGAGAGGTATTGAGGCATGTACACCTATAGCACATATTCTGTATATTTTATACTGCTAATAATTTTAAGCTTCTGCAACATGCTTAACCTCCTAATTGGGCTTGCATCTATGGAGGGCATGTCTTCTCTTTGATGAGTTCTAGAACAAAAGGATCTGCTTTCATATACTCTGGCTCTGTAACTTGGCCATGTGGACCAGGGAGCACACAGACCAAATCAAGCAGAGCCCCCCTCCTTCCATCATTAACACATTAAATATATGCAACCTACTTCTTGTATGTGAGGCTACTCATGGCATGGTTGTTTTGGAGATGTGCCACTCTTGGATTTCTAGGTAGCCAGATGCAAAATGATGTCCTTCATGGATGTTGCTGGCATGCCCTAGAGTCAAACAGGTGTGGGCTACTGGAATCTTTTGTACACACCTGACATGCCCTAGTTAGTGAGGAGCAAGCTGTGGGAACTATCTTCAAACTAGAATGAAGTGTACATATTAATATAAATCAATTGTAATTGAAACCAAAACACTGAGATGTTTAGAAAATAATTTTTTCTGGTCTATGCTTAGCCCCCAACTAGGCCTCAACTCCATATTGGAAAAGATGTCTCCTGCTGTCTAATAATAATCATTGTGTGTTTATATTCTTTTATTTAAAACTGCATGCAGCAAAATGTGCACTGTTTGTTTTGTAATGAAACACTGTACTTGAAGAACTTCAAAGGAAGCCTTTGCTACATTGAAGGCTCTTCCTGCCTGCACACTGTAGACAGAATGTCAGTGAATCCTTTCATTGCTTATTGTAACACATTTATTTAGTTACCTCCGATGGCATTAAGTCAGAAAGTGTGAATCAATATTCGTATAGTGCGCTAGTATTATTATAGTGGGTTTATATGGCATTTTATATCTCTGGATTGTAATTTGTTAATGGGCTCTGACGTCAGAGAAGGAACAGGGAACTCAGGCGTTTGCTTCTAAAGATCCACTTTTGTCTGCATGGTATTCCTCAAACAGTTAGGAAGGCATGGAAGGCACAAGAGGAGTCAGAGCACATAAATGTTAAGTTGGTGTGATCGTTGCCTCCTATTCGGGAGGAAAGGTGATGTAGGCTGCATGATTTGAAACACAGTGCCAGAAATTGGCCATGTTCATCAACAGTACTGGTAGAAGAGGATGTAGTCACTCAGTAGACAAAGAATCCAAAGAGAAATATTCTGTGATAAACGAACCCACGCACTAGCATCCAGCTCACTGCAGAAGAGTCAATAACCTAGGATGAATAGTTAACAGATAATAAATATCTGCACATTTACAGCACAAGAAATTCTTAGCATGCATCATACATATATTTACTAAAGAGAAAGGATGCCAAAAGTGATCTAAGGCTGATTCATATTGCACTGGGCCTAGCAGACTGACAGTCTGATTTAGAGTTTGGCATACAGGTTATTCCATCACAAATGTGACGGCTATCCCTTCTGCCATATCACATACCAGAGTAGGCAAAATATCCCATTCTGCCAGTGGATTTGGTGTAATTTTGGTGACTCTTCCTTTGACTGCCCGCATTAGAAACAAAAACAACAACTATTAGCACTCCAGTTCATTTATAAGTTTATGAGGACCAAAATATCAAATCAACAGTCCCAGAATAAATATCCTGTACATTTCTTCTTTAATGTCTCTTCAAAAACAAATCCAGTCAAGTCATGTTTCTTCACGGAAAAATTCAGCCAAGCCAACACGTGTTTCATCTGGGTTGAGTCATTCCCATTGACTTTATCAGGGCTTTAAATGGCTGCCAGTGACATAAATATGAATAATAATAACCCTTTCTTTAATCTACATCTTCCATAATAATAAAAAAGTTCAACACATATAATTCACCAATCGTGCCTATATATAAATATCCATTGTTGGCTCAGTGGAAATCCCTATATATAATAAATAGCAATAGGAAATTATATTCTAAAAATTGTATAAATAGTCCACCTACACCGAACACCGCAGTGACATCCTTTATAGTTTATGTGTTACAAACATGCACACACAAGTGGAGTTCAGTGTTTTACCCATGCGTATGTCTTATTGTAGATGTAATGTTGGAGATATTTTTAGAGAGATACCTGTTGTGAGCTATCCACAGTGCTCTCTTCCAAAGTTATATCACTTCAAACCCACTTAGTGAATAGTAGAAGTACCTGAATAAATTAATAATTGTCTAATTAATACGTATAATGCTGTATGTTTAACTATCCAGGACTTTCATCCTACTGCCAGGATAGCTTACCTCTCTGAAAACGAGTAAATTCTGTGCACAATTGTATAAAAGCTGCATATGTCTGCAACACGGATATAAGTTAGGTTAGAATACTGCCCCAATTACTAGCTCGCTGTATATATACATACTAATCTCACATTTTTGAAGCCCACTCACCTCAGAGAGTCACAGCGACGTATTGCTCGTGTGTTAGTTAATATAACGCAAGTACTCGTGACCAAGTAAAACAAACAGAGCGTCTCTATCGGGCTAATCAGGCCCTGCATTTTGATAATTGAAGTCAACAACGGACTCCCTGCAGTAGCTAACAATCGTAATGACCACGATTATGCGTAGCGAAGGCAACGCGTCTCTTCCGGGTTGAAAGTGAGTCCCGCCTCTTAGTACAAAAACAAAAGCAAAACAGAAAACGGACTAACTCTAATTGCTTGTGTAGTCCGTTCTCGAATACCATAGCCCATAAGTACATACCAAAGTAAGGCTCTCTATCTCTATGTGAATACAAAGAACGACAAATACGATATTATTATAAGTCCACTCTAAAAATGGGAAAAAGTAACCCTTATGATAAGGAAATTATAATAACGTCATAAAATGTCCAGTTATATAGTCATAAGAATCCTTAAGTGTGTGCATTGTTTGTTACACATTCTCATTAAATATGTGAAAATAATTCATTGGTCTCCCAAAAAGTATTCTAATTCATGATTGCCCACATTAGAAAAATCTCATCGGATGTCCTCCTAGTGACCACAAATCATGCTAAGGGATGCCAAATCTCACTCACAAATTTAACAAGTTACTCTTGCAACACGGAGTTCTAGCTAAATTTTGCAAATCGCTGCATGACGGAATTTTTTCTTGTGTGCTGCTCTAGGATAGTAAATTCGCAAGCATGAGTGAGATTTGGCATCCCTTAGCATGATTTCTCATCACTAGGATGACATTGTTATATGTAATGACAAGGGTATGGTAATGCGTTATACCTTTAATATATAGAACGTTTGTATTGTAGTTCACATGAAATAGAACCTTTACTACCAGTGGTTTTCCCATAGTCAATTATCATGTGGCTGTCTAAGGGGAGGACCACGTTCTTCTGATACGGAATAAACATTTATGTTTCTTACAACTCTTTGTTGTGTGCAAAGCCCATTATTTCATTTGGGAGACCCTACGTGATCCAATGAAGGAAACTTTCATTTGGAGAAAGTAAACTCACATGAAGGCAGATTGGGGGAGTTAAAGTCACTATACACGTCGCAGATTATTATGCAGTGAGTACAGCGGAGCAACTATCATTTATGTACTGAGAAGCAAGCGATTATCAGTTATGAACTAAGGAGCGAGCGCTAGCTAATTCTGATGCAGCCATAACAATGTTTGTAAGCAGCGGACACCAGCCACTTCTTGTGCGCTGTATCAGCTGTTGAAGTGATTCACACCTGAAAACTAACATTCCTGCTTCAAAGATAAAACTCAAACATTTGACTCTTACTTAAAAACTGTACTCCTCTAGCTACCGTCTTCTCTCTCCTCATGATGGTTAGAGGAATGGTTAGTTAGTACAGCCCCGCTGCTAGAAAGAAAAAAAGGACTAGTTCTATCACATATAGGCCAGTAGACATTCAGTATTTTTCAACACATAATTATGGCAACATCAATTAACAGTCCTCCACCATTTTTAGCACACCAAGGGCACCCATCCACACAATGGGAAGAATGGCTAGACCTCTTTGAGAATTACTTAGTGGCATTAGATGGTCAAGCATTTAGTCCCTAAAGAAAAAAAAACTCTATTATTGAGCGCAATTGGTAAAGAAGCTCATCATATTTTCAAGTACTTACATGAAGTATTAGGTTATAATAAGCAACCAATGGAGGATGTGTATAAAGAAGCTAAATTTTGTTTAGAAAAAAGGTTTGCCAAAGAGGAAAACATTGTCATGTCACGCTATAAGTTCTATACCAGAACTCAAAAAGTAGGAGAGTCATTGGAAGACTCTGTTTCAAGTTTGCTGGAGTTTTCAGTCAAATGAAAATTTGGTCCAATGACTGAAGAATTAATTTGCAACCAACTCATTGTGTAATGTAGAAGCAAAAAAACACAAGAATGACTATAGACAGTGAAAAATCCATAACTCAAGGATGCACTTCCTATTTCAAAAATAGTAGAAGAGTCAGAACTGTGTATGAAAAAAATAAAAAAGACAAAGTGGACAATGAAGGAGAAATAGCAGCTGTGAGTAGAAAAGAAGAGACTCGTGCAAATATGGCAACATATAATAAACAATACAGCAAATCTCTAAAAGAAACAAAGGCAAAGGTATGCTCCAGATGTGGTAGTACAGCACATATCAGTGAAGGTAAATGGTGTTTTGCAGAAAACAATAAATGCAGAAAGTGCATTCACAAGGGATATTACACTCAGATTTGTAAATATGGAGGCAAATCACGGGTATGGTCACTGAAGATTTTGATGCGGAAGAGTATAAGGAATTGATGGCATATTCTGAAACTGAGGAAAAGGGAAGAAAAATTAGACCTAAAGCATCATTTATATTTTTGGATGGGAAGGTTGAACTAATGATAGATTCTGGCTCGCTCTATACGATTGTACCAAACTCAATGTGGAAAAAGGAATGGCCATAGTCTATCTTGTTACCAAAAGACATTGAACCTAGAGGATACCAGGGATCAAAAATATATATTTTGGGATATTTTATTTCACCTATGGAATTCAAGTCCTGATGTGCTGAAGGACAAATCTATGTCACTGAAGATGGACCAGCTATATTAAGCTGGGTACACCAATTTGATTTGCACATTGTAATTGAACCACATTCTACAGATAAGGTGCTGGTTGTGGATGACTTGAGTGTGGAAGAAGTACTGAAGGAAGTGAAGGAAGTGTTTGAGGAGAGGTTGGAGGAGCTCCAATGGTATGTGTTGTCAGAGTCACCAGATCCTCAGGGTCTGTGCACTTTACCAACACATCCACCACTGAACAGCTCCAAGACTCTGATAAATAAATCACAGAGGCTAAGAGACTTCAAGAGGGGAAGAGGGGATTAGGAAGGGAACAGCTGGGAAGGAGACATATAGTAAGAAAAAAAAGTTAAAACACACAATATCAAAAATTACCTCTCATGAAATCAGTACTAGACTATGCCTCTAAGCTTTCTCATTCTGAGAACATGAAACAGCTTAAGAGATAGGCTTAAAATGACTTAGTTTCAAGATGACCAGATAGCTGTAAGGGAATCAAGATGGATTAAATGGAACTTTCAAATGCAAATATTTTCCTTTACATGAGAATCAAGAAAGCATTCTGAATAAGTTCTAAGCCAGTCATATGAACCCTTTTTGTAGAATGTATATTAAGACCATACAATAGTGTATCTAAAAACTCTGGCCAATTGTGTTCTCTTGAAAGGTTTCAACACGAATTGTGCACATTGCAGATTTTCATATATAAATTTTTATATATATATATATATATATATATATATATGTATATATATATATATATATATATATAGTAATCACCATGGAAGAATTGTGCACCATGAATAACACAATATGAATTCAAGAAATAAATCATTCAACTTGTGAAGTCGAATACTTCCAAATAAATGTATTAAAATAGTGGCATACAATGAACAACATGAATTAAGCTCGGGGAGAGAGTCTTGCGTCTTACCGATTTGGAAATCACCATGTAAATGTCCAGAAATGGTAGGGCATAATGAATAACAATATTAATTTAACATGAAAGGAATCGCGCTTCTTGCCGATTCGGAAACCACCATGTAAATGTCCTGAAATGGTAGCGCGTATTGAATTACAATGTTAAATCAACATGAAATGAATCGCGCTTCTTGGTGATTCGGAAACCACCATTTAAATGTCCAGAAATAATAGCGGGTAATAAAAAACAATGTTAAATCAACATGAAACGAATCGCGCTTCTTGCCGATTCGGAAACCATTGTGTAAATGTCCAGAAATGATAGCGCGTAATGGAAAACAATGTCAACTCAACATGAAATGAATCGCGCGTCTTGCCGATTCGGAAACCACCATTTAAATGTCCTGAAATGATAGCGCGTAATGAATAACAATGTTAAATCAACATGAAATGAATCGCGCTTCTTGGCGATTCGGAAACCACCATTTAAATGTCACAAAACACTCAAATGTACATTTCACCCATGCAATGTAATCTGCCCAAAACAAAAGAATTAGGCCCAAGAACATGGGATGTCTCAACAACGGCGTCGGGGGTTTAAGCCCAACCACCATCTTACCTCCCAGAAATGAGGATCACCAATGAAGGATGAAAGGCAGAGGTCTGGAAGATCAAATAGGCCACTGGGACAGGAGCTCAAGAAGTAGCTGCTGCTCTGCACCGGGACCTCTGAATAGTGAGCACTTGGAGCTGGGCTGACTCCCTTTTTATAGAGTCTTGGCCCAGCCCACAACCACACCCAGGCATATTGCAGGGAAAGTCTCTAGAAAGCCCTGGAAAGGGACCATACCCTAACACACTCTGAAAACCTGCAGCAATACATTGCAAATGAACAGTATTTGTAAGCACATTAAAATAAGTCTTCAGGATTGAACTCTGCAATGCAACAACATATCAACACAATGCATGAATTACGTAGTTTTGAGAGTGCTGGGGTTTTGCACTCTAGTTGCCAATAGAGCGCGCAATGCCCTGGTGTTGACATGTGTATAGAATTATAGTGCAGGAAGGCACAATACCTGTAAAACATAAATTGAGGAGAGTTCCGGTAGTAGTATGGGAAGAAATAAAAATAAAATGCTAGATGACATGTTAAGGGAAGGAATCATAGATCTGGTGGAAATCTCAGGGGGGATGTCTCCAGTAGTCATAACGAGGAAAAGTGACTGGCGGCTTCAGTTCTGTGTGGATCTACGCAGTCCGAAGTGGCATGTTATAACAGATGTATTTCCTCTTCCAAACATCAATGAACTGCTGTCGCTGCTCAAGGGTGGTAGGTACTTTTCTAAATTAGAACTGAAAAATTCTTACCAACAAATAAGATTGCACAATGAATACAAAGCACTCACGGGCTTCATAACGATGGAGGGCACTTTCCAGTTTACTAGGTTACCATTGGGACTGTCCTCAGCGGCTAGCGTGTTTCAAAGATTAATGGCAGAAATCTTTAGAAGGTGAACAGAATGTGGCATACTTTCAGGATGACATCTTACTGTTTGAGGAGATGGTAAAATAGCGTAATCAGGCACTAAGGTGAGTATTGCGCAAAGTAAAAGATGGTGGCTTAACCTTGAGAAGAGACAAATGTAAGTTCCTAGTTGGCCAGATCGAATATCTAGCACACACGATCTCTGGGGAAGGGATCAGACCCAAAGAAGATTTGTTAAAGGCCTTAAGGTCAGTACCAATTCCCAAAGATAAAGATCAGTTGCGATCTTTTATGGCTCTAATTGAATATTATTTGAAATTTGTCAATAGGTTTGCAGAGAAGACAGACTGTTTGAGGATGCTCTAGCGCAAAGGGTGTATGTTCAAATGGGAGGGTGTTCAACAGAAAACTTTTGAGACGGTGACGGAGGACATATGTACAGGAGGTATTTTAGCACCATTTAATACCCAGAGCAAGACCTTTTTAAAAGTTGATGCCAGTGTATGTTGAGTGGGAGTGGTACTATCCCATTTACAAGGTAAAAGTGAGGTGACAGTGGCATTCGCCTCATGCTCTTTATTGGAAATTGAGCAACATTATTCTGTAATAGAGCCTAAAGCAGTGGCCACTTCATGGTCTCATGAACATTTCAGAATGTTTCTTTGTGGAATTGGCTTTCACCCATGGACCACAAACCATTGGTCAAAGTATTGAGTCCGAGGGGAGCTGGCAAGGTATCTTCTTGTCTTGCAGGATTAGCATCAAGACTCCAAGAATATTGTTTCAAAATATAATATATTCCTGGCTGGTAAAATACTCAAGCAGATTGCCTTTCAAAGTCATCCATAGATTGGAAAGAAATAGGACAGTAGGGATGTTTTGACAAGAGAGCAAGGAGGAGCAGTTATGTGGTTGAGTGACGTAGAAGAATGTGTGAAGGGGGTGATCAAAGCAAAGGAATGGGAGGAATGGGAGGAATATACGGAACATGAGTTGGTCCTTAAAGGCGTAGCACGCACGATAGTTGGATTTAGAAGGCAGTAGAGTGTTGTTGCTCCATCATTAAGGCCATTTGTCAAGGTCATGGATGGACTAACGTTGGTAGATGAGTGCATGGTCATGAGAAAGGATACATTTGTGCCAATCAGTCCGAAGAAAAGAATAGTAAGTCTTGCCCATGAGGGTCACTCAGGACAGACTGTGACCAAGAAAAGAGTCAGAGGAAATTTATGGTGACCGAGTATGGATGAGATGATAACTCGTTGGGTGGAAGATTGTAAGTTCTGCAAAGAAAGCGAGAAAAGGTTGTAGACAGGATTTCAAATGATACAAGGTCACATTGAGGACCCAGACGCATCATGGAGCACAGTTTGTTTGGACTTTACTGGCCCAATGCAAGGTCTTAAAAATAGTTTGAGCAATGCAGTTGTCATGGTTTACATTTACTCCAGATGGGTGGTAGTCAGGTTTTTGCCTGAAGAGACCACTGCCATTGAGATACTTGATGAAGTGTTCCAGGAAGAAGGATTCCCTCAAGGGTTAATAACAGACAATGGTGCATAGCTCTCTTTGCATTTGATGAAGTGTGGAGAAGTGTGGTATTGAATATCATCTTACAGCTTTGTACAACCCTCAAGCAAATGGAATGGTGGAAACGGTCAACCGGTTGGTGAAGGGGACCATACTTATAGCCACACAATATGGTAAAGATGTGACGATGACGATGAATGAAATGGTATGGGTGCATTGCACTACAGGAAACAGAGTAACTGTTGTGTCTCCTTTTGAGAAAATGAGGTGTAAGAAACCCGGCACAAAGCTGACCCCAGCATGAATGATGAACAGTGTGCATGAAGTGCATGACTCAGAGGTAAAGAAAGACATTAAGATAGATTTGGAAGAAGGTGACTGAGTGAAAATAAAACATGGGAGAGTGACAGGAGAACTTTCCAAATTTTAGGGGCAGTTCAAGGTAAAGAGAGTGTGTGATGCATAACCAACTAAAGAGAATAAGGCACTGAGTTTAATTACCCCCTACAGCACTATCAGTTCAGACGTGTTCAAAATTCTAAAAAGGAACTGGACACTATTATTGGCTGACAACACCTTGAAAAGTGGTCTCAGTGATAGACCCAATGTCATATACAGTCGGGGACGCACACTAAGAGATCAGTTGTGTCATAGCTTCTTACCTGGTCGCACTAACAATGACTGGATTCCTAAACCACCTCTTGGTTTCTACAAATGTGGCCAATGTATCATTTGTCAATACACTATTGACAAAATCAAAACATTTTGTTACAATACGGGTGTTACGCATCATATCAAACATTTCATAAACTGCAACACCAAATATGTGGTGTATTGTTTGATATGCGTTTTGTGAGAAAACAGGGCTGATTGCAAAGGCCCCATAACTTTTTGCCCCCATTTTCCACTTTTTGCTGGTTTTTTCCTGACTTTAAAGGTGCCCTGGGTACTGCTAACCAGTCCCAGGGCCTGTGCTCTGTGTAAAATGGATATGCAAATTAGGCTAATTATAAGTGGCTAAGTTAACCTACCTATAAGTCCCTAGTATATGGTAGGGCATGTAGGTTTAGGGACCACACCATAGGTGGTGCACACCTAGGTGCATTGCTGAGGTGCCCAGTGTCATTTTAAAAGCAAGCCTGCCTTGCTGGCTGCTTTTAAATTAAAGTTATATGCAAATTCGACTTTGGAATTAAAGGTACTTCCAAAGTCTTAAACTACCTTATTTTTACATATAAGTCACCCCTAAGGTGTGCCCTATGTGCCCCTAGGGCTGGGTGCCATGTAACTATAAGCAGGGACTTTATAAAAATAGATTTATAAGCCCTGGTGAGGTAAAAACAGCCAAATTCGTTTTTCCCTCATTGAAGTAAATGGCCTTCATAGGCTAGAATGGGCAGACTTTATTTTAAATTTTAAAGTCTCCTTAAATGTTACATACCAAGAATTTGGTATCAAATTGATTGTTGTAATAAATCCCACAACTTCCAGTTGTGGGATTTAATATAACTAGTTCAGGTAAAAAGTTTAGACTTTACCTAAAAAGTTGCCAATTTCAGCTCTGCATTGTTTTTGCTGCTGTGCTCTGATTGGCCAGCCTGCAGCAGCTTCTGCCAGGCTACCTTGATGAGGTGTGAAGTGGCCTGACTTCACACAAAGGAATGTGCTTGGGGGAGAGAATCTCCCCTCAGCAGATGGTGAGGCAGGAAGGGGGAGGGCTGCCAAACTGGTCTTCAAAGGCAGAGAAGGACATTTGGAGCACCCAGCAACACCCCCACATCCTGCAACCCCAAACCATTAGGTGCCCCCTTGATTAGATTAGGAGAGGGCAGGAGAGGGGTGTGTTTATGATTTTTAGCCACACCAGTGGGTGGGCTCAGCCAGATGTAACCTCCAAAAATCAGATTCATCCATGTTGGATTTTTAGAGACTGTTGCCTTCTGGGATGGATTTTTGCCACACTTCCCAGGAAGTGGTCATCACAGGGGGACGACCCTGTCCCTGATTGGAGAACCAGGGCCCCCCTGCTTTTCACCCAGGAGCAAGGATAAAACTGGCAGACCTGCACCCACACCTCAGATCCCCTCCAGAATTCAACAAGAAAGGAACTAAAGAAGAAGAAGGACTGCCCTGCTGGACCCCTGGCCTGCACCTGGACCCTGCACTCAGAAGGACTGCACCAGCTGCACACTTGGGCTTCACCACAAGAAGGACTTTGCCTGGCTTCAACTGGTTCAAGGAGGGACTCCCTGTTTGCTACAGGTGAAAAATTGCTAAACCAGAGTCCCCTGCACCAACTCCTGAAGAAAGCGACCAGCTGACCACTGTCCAGTGGCCAAAAAGGAGTTTGCGCCAGGTGCATTCTAGGAGTTGAAGTCCGCACCCCCCAAGGACCATCACAGAACTTCTGGACCCTTGGGGTGAGCTGTGGACCCCAAAAGAACCTTAAAAGAACATCTGGGTGAAGCCCCAGAAGTTTGGAAAAGATTTGAGAATTTTTGGAAAAAAGCTCCAGAGAGGGACCGACCCGCCGCGGAAATTCTAGCCGGCTTGCCTCAACCGCGACCCGGCCTGACTTCGTGGTTCGTCCCGGTAAAGAAAAACATCCAAAAAAGAGACTAAGGTGGTCATTACGACCCTGGCGGATTACTTCCGCCAGGGGCGCGGGACGCGGTGGCACCGCCGATTTCCCGCTGCCCCCAAGGAATCCTCCAAGCCGGCGCAGCTTGCTGCGCCGGATTGGGGATTCCGACTCCCCCTCCCGCCATCCAGTTCCTGGCGGTTCTCCCGCCGGGAACCGGATGGCGGGAGGGGGAGTCGCGGGGCCCCTGGGGGCCCCTGCAGTGCCCATGCCAACGGCATGGGCACTGCAGGGGCCCCCGTAAGAGGGCCCCAAAATGTATTTCACTGTCTGCCTTGCAGACAGTGAAATACGCGATGGGTGCAACAGCACCCGTCGCACCTTCCCACTCCGCCGGCTCTATTACGAGCCGGCATCCTCGTGGGAAGGGAGTTTTTCCCTGGGCTGGCGGGCGGTCTTTTGGAGACCGCCCGCCAGCCCAGGGAAAAACTCATAATACCCTCCGCGGTCTTCTGACCGCGGAGCGGTATTATGGAGGGCGGAATTCTGGCGGGCGGCCTCTGCCGCCCGCCGGAATCGTAATCAGGCCCTAAGTCCGAACGTAAAAAGTTGACCGGGACCTCTCAGCCATCGTATCCGAGAAGGGCTCCATGGACGTCGGATCAAGATCCAGGTTTACCCCGGTCGAAGGATTTTCATCTTGAAAAAACGACTAAGTCCGAAGGTAAAAGTCTCCACCGAGGAAACCCACATCGCGTATCCGGACAAGGGCTCCAGGAGGTCGGATTCAACTGGCAGGTTCGTCCCGGTGAAGAAAAACTTCAAAATAAAGACTAAGTCAGAAGGTAACTTTTTAACCGAGGCCTCCCGCGACTTGTAGCCGAGCAGGGCTCCATCGCGGTCGGCCTGAAAGTTTGACTTTGCCCCGGTCCTGGTGCAACCAGATGACCCGATTGGCGCTTTTTGTTTCTAAGCGCTAGAAAATAATAATACTTTAAAAATTCATATCTCCGGTTCCCCTGAACCGATTTTAATCGTTTTTGTGTCATTTTAAAGATAAAAATATAAGCTATTTTTATAAATTGGTTTTGGATTTTTAAACTGTTTCCTTTGTTTTATTTAATTACTGTTTTGTGATATTTGAATGCTTTACACTTTGTCTCCTAAGTTAAGCCTTGACGCTCGATGCCAAGCTACCAAGGGTAGAGCTGGGATTAATTTACTGAGACCTAACTGTACCTATGTGGAGGTTAGTGGCTTGTTGCTAGGTGTAGGTACCTACCTGCCCTACCAATAACCCATTTTCCAACATAATTGGAAGCAGCGACGGGATCCTGTACTTGTGTTCAATATCACGTTACAGTTTTGGGTAAAACAAATTAAAAATCCTTTAAATTGTCCTAGTGCAAAAATTGTTTTTAATTTTTAATTTGGATTAATTTCAATTATTGAATTTTTGTAATTTTTCTAAATTCTTGTTTCCAATTTTTGCAAAAAGTTTTTGTTGACACAAAACTAGGGAACCATGGAGCTTGATCTGGCTAGCCTACCCACACTGACAGTAGTCCAGCTTAGGGGGTTGTGTATTGAAAGAGGGTTGCCTGCAACCACTGATCTCAGGAAGCAAATCCTGATCACATCCCTGACAGCATGGGCTGAGGCCCAAGAGGTAGAGTCAGAAGAAGCTCCAGAGGAGGGAGAAAGAAGGGAGGATGCAAGCTCTAACCACTCCACTCAGGGGAGGGAAGGTATCTGACCCTAAGTGAGGACGAGGAAGAACAGTCCTCAGTAGATACAGTCACTAGGGGCAGGCCCAAAGCTAGTGGTGGGAAGGGGGTCCTTTCAGGAGGAGAGAACCCATCCATCAGAGAAAGAGAGCTGGAAGCCCAGCTAGCATACATAGCTTTGGAAGCAGAGAAGCTGGCCCTAGAAAAGAAAAAGTGGGCATACAAAGAGAAAAGAGATGGAGGCAGCGATAAAGAAGCTGAGGTGTCCATGGGTGGGGGAATTTGCCCCAGATTACCCAAGGGGGTGGTTCCTGCTTATGTAGAGGGGGATGACATAGATAAGTGGCTGGGGGCCTTTGAGAGGGCACTCCAAATGAGAAGGGTTAGGCCTCAATACTGGGGTTCCCTTTTGTGGGAGTTGGTCCCCAACTCAGGGAGGGATAGGCTTCTGACCTTAAGGGGGGAGGAGGCAGATTCATACCCTAGTATGAAGAGGTGCTTAGCCAAGAAGTTTGGTCTGACCCCAGAGCAATATAGAATGAAGTTCAGGGACACCCAAAAGGTCAGTACCCAGTCTTGGGTTGACTTTGTGGACATTTCACTAAAGGCACTAGAGGGCTGGATTATTGGTAACAAAGTAGATACTTATGAGGGGTTATACAATCTGATCATGAGAGAGCACATCTTGACCAATTGTACCCAAGAAAGGTTACGCCAGCATCTAGTGGACTCTAAGCAGACCAACCCTAGAGAGCTAGGGGAGGCAGCTGATGAGTGGTTGAGAACCAGGGTGGTTGTCAAGTCCCAGGGGGGAGACTCCAAAAAGGGGGGGACAGGTCCCCAAAAACCTAAGGAGGGAGGTGGTAAGCCCACCACAGAGACTCCCTCTGTACCCCAGAACCCTAAGAAGGAGGAGAGTAAATCCCAGTCTGACCAGCAGAGACAGTTAGACCCAGGGTTAAAAAAGCTCTTGGACAGTAGGGCTTGCTTTGACTGTCAGCAGACAGGTCACTTCAGAGGAGATGCAGCCTGTCCAAAGAAGGTGGTTAGCACTGGGCTGTCCAGTGTAGCCATAGAGGAGGATTCCTCAGATGATGAAGTCCTCCTAGCATTTAGCTGGGAGACAGGACCAGATGGTAAGCTGGTGATCCCTGAGGGTGGGAGTAGGCACTTCCACCACATTCAAGTGAATGGGATCCCTACCACTGGCCTGAGAGACACCTGTGCCAGTCACACTATAGTGAGTGACCGGTTAGTGACCCCAGACATGTATGTCCCAGGAAAGACAAAGAAAGTCAGGATAGCCACAGGGGAGGTCACCTCCAAACCTGTAGCCATAGTGCCCCTAGAGAGGGAGGGTATCCTTGACTGGATTAGGGTGGTAGTCAGTGCTGACCTTCCCCTAGATTGTATCCTGGGCAATGACCTCCCAGAGGTGAGTCGGGTCACAGATGGGGTGGTCGCCCAGGGCGCCCCCCCAACCCAAAGTCCTGGGGAGTCAGTCCCTACAGTTAGGAGACAGGGGTCCCCAAGAAAAGGAAAGAAGAAAAGGAAGGGTAGGCCACTCTTAAAGAGAGTTCCAGGGAGCCAAAGGCCTTCTGCCCCAGTAGGGGGGGAGCCCAGAGTTGGCACTGGTGAGGCCTCACCTGACCCCAAGGAAGTCCTGAGTAGTCAGGCAGCTGTCCAGATGCAAGGTGTTGCCCCTGCACTGACAGAAGGGAGAGTGGAAGGAGGGTGTCTGCCACAGGAGGTGGTAGCCCCCCACTCTAGACAGCAAGAGGGGTGCCAGGACCCCAAAGATGCCCCTAAAGCAGCTCAGCCACCTGTCAGTGGAGAGCTTAGGGTGTGGTTCTGGGTACTGACAGCTGTCAGTAGCCTCTGCTGGGTGCTAGCCTTCCAGGCAGCACTGTACTTGGCCTGGGAGGCAGACCCCAGGGCCAATAGCAAAGTAGGCCCCCTGACCCTATTGGTCATGGTGGGGTTGCTCACGTGTTGGGTGACCTCTTTGGGTAAGCTAGGTGTTGCCCTAGCAAAGTTTGGAGTAGGGGAGGTGGGCACCTCACTACCCAAGTTGGCAGAGAGAAAGGAGGAAGACCCCCCTAGAGGAAAGTTTCAGTTTGAGTTGGGTCCTTTTACTGTTGGGATGGCTTCACTACCCATAGGCAGTGACCCTGACAGGAGGATATAAGGCAGAGTAGGCCCTGCAAAGGGACAGCCAGTTTTCTTCACTGTCTTCCTCGCCTAACAAGCCAGGAAGACTCCCCCAGGGTTGGGCTGAGTCTCCTGGGCGTGAGGGCTTGGGGGGGGGGGTTGTGTGAGAAAACAGGGCTGATTGCAAAGGCCCCATAACTTTTTGCCCCCATTTTCCACTTTTTGCTGGTGTTTTCCTGACTTTAAAGGTGCCCTGGGTACTGCTAACCAGTCCCAGGGCCTGTGCTCTGTGTAAAATGGATATGCAAATTAGGCTAATTATAAGTGGCTAAGTTAACCTACCTATAAGTCCCTAGTATATGGTAGGGCATGTAGGTTTAGGGACCACAGCATAGGTGGTGCACACCTAGGTGCATTCCTGAGGTGCCCAGTGTCATTTTAAAAGCAAGCCTGCCTTGCTGGCTGCTTTTAAATTAAAGTTATATGCAAATTCGACTTTGGAATTAAAGGTACTGCCAAAGTCTTAAACTACCTTATTTTGACATATAAGTCACCCCTAAGGTGTGCCCTATGTGCCCCTAGGGCTGGGTGCCATGTAACTATAAGCAGGGACTTTATAAAAATAGTTTTATAAGCCCTGGTGAGGTAAAAACAGCCAAATTCGTTTTTCCCTCATTGAAGTAAATGGCCTTCATAGGCTAGAATGGGCAGACTTTATTTTAAATTTTAAAGTCTCCTTAAATGTTACATACCAAGAATTTGGTATCAAATTGATTGTTGTAATAAATCCCACAACTTCCAGTTGTGGGATTTAATATAACTAGTTCAGGTAAAAAGTTTAGACTTTACCTAAAAAGTTGCCAATTTCAGCTCTGTATTGTTTTTGCTGCTGTGCTCTGATTGGCCAGCCTGCAGCAGCTTCTGCTAGGCTACCTTGATGAGGTGTGAAGTGGCCTGACTTCACACAAAGGAATGTGCTTGGGGGAGAGAATCTCCCCTCAGCAGATGGTGAGGCAGGAAGGGGGAGGGCTGCCAAACTGGTCTTCAAAGGCAGAGAAGGACATTTGGAGCACCCAGCAACACCCCCACATCCTGCAACCCCAGACAATTAGGTGCCCCCTTGATTAGATTAGGAGAGGGCAGGAGAGGGGTGTGTTTATGATTTTTAGCCACACCAGTGGGTGGGCTCAGCCAGATGTAACCTCCAAAAATCAGATTCATCCATGTTGGATTTTTAGAGACTGTTGCCTTCTGGGATGGATTTTTGCCACACTTCCCAGGAAGTGGTCATCACAGGGGGACGACCCTGTCCCTGATTGGAGAACCAGGGCCCCCCTGCTTTTCACCCAGGAGCAAGGATAAAACTGGCAGACCTGCACCCACACCTCAGATCCCCTCCAGAATTCAACAAGAAAGGAACTAAAGAAGAAGAAGGACTGCCCTGCTGGACCCCTGGCCTGCACCTGGACCCTGCACTCAGAAGGACTGCACCAGCTGCACACTTGGGCTTCACCACAAGAAGGACATTGCCTGGCTTCAACTGGTTCAAGGAGGGACTCCCTGTTTGCTACAGGTGAAAAATTGCTAAACCAGAGTCCCCTGCACCAACTCCTGAAGAAAGCGACCAGCTGACCACTGTCCAGTGGCCAAAAAGGAGTTTGCACCAGGTGCATTCTGGGAGTTGAAGTCCGCACCCCCCAAGGACCATCACAGAACTTCTGGACCCTTGGGGTGAGCTGTGGACCCCAAAAGAACCTTAAAAGAACATCTGGGTGAAGCCCCAGAAGTTTGGAAAAGATTTGAGAATTTTAGGAAAAAAGCTCCAGAGAGGGACCGACCCGCCGTGGAAATTCTAGCCGGCTTGCCTCAACCGCGACCCGGCCTGACTTCGTGGTTCGTCCCGGTAAAGAAAAACATCCAAAAAAGAGACTAAGTCCGAACGTAAAAAGTTGACCGGGACCTCCCAGCCATCGTATCCGAGAAGGGCTCCATGGACGTCGGATCAAGATCCAGGTTTACCCCGGTCGAAGGATTTTCATCTCGAAAAAACGACTAAGTCAAAAGGTAAAAGTCTCCACCGAGGAAACCCACATCGCGTATCTGGACAAGGGCTCCAGGAGGTCGGATTCAACTGGCAGGTTCGTCCCGGTGAAGAAAAACTTCAAAATAAAGACTAAAGGGATCATTCTGACCCTGGCGGCCGGTGACCGCCAGGGTCACCGGCCACAGGAGCACCACCGACAGACCGGCGGTGCTCCAAAGGGCATTCTGACCGCGGCGGTTCTGCCGCGGCCAGAAAGGGTAAACCGGCGGTCTCCCGCCGGTTTACCGCTGCCCTTGGAATCCCCCATGGCGGCGCAGCTTGCTGCGCCGCCATGGGGGATTCTGACACCCCCTACCGCCATCCTGTTCCTGGCGGTTCGCCCACCAGGAACAGGATGGCGGTAGGGGGTGCCGCGGGGCCCCTGGGGGCCCCTGCCGTGCCCATGCCAATGGCATGGGCACGGCAGGGGCCCCCGTAAGAGGGCCCCGCAAAGTATTTCAGTGTCTGCTGTGCAGACACTGAAATACGCGATGGGTGCCACTGCACCCGTTGCACCTTCCCACTACGCCGGCTCCATTCGGAGCCGGCGTCCTCGTGGGAAGGTAGGTTTGCCCTGGGCTGGCGGGCGGCCTTTTGGCGGCCGCCCGCCAGCCCAGGGCAAACCTCAAAATACCGTCAGCGGTCTTTGGACCGCGGAGCGGTATTTTGACGGGGGAACTTCGGCGGGCGGCCTCCGCCGCCCGCCGAAGTCAGATTTCCCCCCTAAGTCAGAAGGTAACTTTTTAACCGAGGCCTCCCGCGACTTGTAGCCGAGCAGGGCTCCATCGCGGTCGGCCTGAAAGTTTGACTTTGCCCCGGTCCTGGTGCAACCAGATGACCCGATTGGCGCTTTTTGTTTCTAAGCGCTAGAAAATAATAATACTTTAAAAATTCATATCTCCGGTTCCCCTGAACCGATTTTAATCGTTTTTGTGTCATTTTAAAGATAAAAATATAAGCTATTTTTATAAATTGGTTTTGGATTTTTAAACTGTTTCCTGTGTTTTATTTAATTACTGTTTTGTGATATTTGAATGCTTTACACTTTGTCTCCTAAGTTAAGCCTTGACGCTCGATGCCAAGCTACCAAGGGTAGAGCTGGGATTAATTTACTGAGACCTAACTGTACCTATGTGGAGGTTAGTGGCTTGTTGCTAGGTGTAGGTACCTACCTGCCCTACCAATAACCCATTTTCCAACATAATTCATATATATGTAGGGAGCACCATCAGACCCTACAAAGAACGACTACAGGAACACTTTCGAGCAATCAAAAACAACAATAAAGACTATCTGTTTGCTCTACATTTCAATTCTGTACACACACAGCGGGACTTACATCACATTAAAACACATGGTATTGCCACGCTAGGTGGCTGTGCAAGGGGTGGCAACAAAACACTATTACTTAGACAACTGGAAAGCAAATGGATAATTAAGCTGCAGGCAGTGGAGGAGGGACTAAACAAGGAAAATATTTACATGTTTTTTTGTAATTGTTACTTGATAGTTTTCATAATAACAACATATGCAATACTATGTTAGTAAATATGCGGAGTTAAGATATGATATTTTCAAAGAGGATGATTCATAATGATTTACAACATTATGCATTGCCAATAAATATATGTACATAATATTGAGTAACACAGTATGTTGTATGTGGATAACATTGTAACAATGTCTGGGTTTATGTTCTGGCCATCAACAATTACCCTCAAACTAGGATTTATATTCCCCAACACATAAGCATGTGGGTCACAATTCAGTATCTCTCTTCATTTCTACTTTTCCACGCTCTCACTGTTCGTTTTTTACACAATTTAT
Source organism: Pleurodeles waltl (assembly GCF_031143425.1). Lineage (NCBI taxonomy): Eukaryota > Metazoa > Chordata > Amphibia > Caudata > Salamandridae > Pleurodeles > Pleurodeles waltl. The sequence goes on from NC_090443.1 coordinate 599,500,837, forward strand.
ACTCCACATCTTTTAGTAAATTGTTATATTGAGATACTTACTACCATTGAATTCCATTTATCTATGGTGCTTTATGTCCATTCTAAGATGGCCGCCACCAAGATCGGTAATTTATTTGTCCCTTTTCCATTTCCATTGCTTGTGAAACTATAAAACTGGTTCAAACCAGCACGAGCGTTTCTGACCACTACAAACAAGAAACGGGATCGAACACACGACTGGTAGGAATCCGTGTCCGCTTTACCTAAATCTTTAACAATATTCTCTATTGTTTAACTAACGCTAGACATTACGGGGGTCATTCTAACTCTGGCGGGCGGCGGAGGCCGCCCGCCAGAGTTCCCCCGACAGAACACCGCTCCGCGGTCTGAAGACCGCCACGGTGATTCTGTGTTTCCCGCTGGGCTGGCGGGCGACCGCCAGAAGGCCGCCCGCCAGCCCAGCGGGAAACCCCTCCCCACGAGGAAGCCGGCTCCGAATGGAGCCGGCGGAGTGGGAAGGTGCGACGGGTGCAGTTGCACCCGTCGCGAATTTCAGTGTCTGCTAAGCAGACACTGAAATTCTTTGTGGGGCCCTCTTACGGGGGCCCCACGACACCCCATACCACCATCCTGTTCCTGGCGGGCGAACCGCCAGGAACAGGATGGCGGTATGGGGTGTCGGAATCCCCATGGCGGCGCAGCAAGCTGCGCCGCCATGGCGGATTCCTGAGGGCAGCGGAAAACCGGCGGGAGACCGCCGGCTTTCCTGTTCTGACCGCGGCCAAACCGCCGCGGTCAGAATGCCCTGCGGGGCACCGCCAGCCTGTTGGCGGTGCTCCCGCCGACCCCGGCCCCGACGGTCCTTGACCGCCGGGGTCGGAATGACCCCCTACATGTCTTGATAAACCAACTGTTATTTCTCTGACGCCCTGGCCAATATATTTGGCTTTAAGATGTGCTAGTTGCTTAAATACAATACGGAAAAGAATGCTCACAGTATTGTGCTCGCTTTTCTCTTTTTTTCTCTCTCCACGTTTTCAACACACGTTCTTGACATTTCTCTAAATAGATATGACTTGTGAATAACATTACCATTTGTTTCTTCGAATATGGGAAGTCACAAACTCCTTGAATCTTTACGATTTGACTGTATTGCAAACAGCAAGATGAAATAAGAGGATACACATTAAGCTCAATGCCTCCATATTTTACCGCATTTATAAATATGTGGTGTACATGTTTTTCCACAGGCTTTACCGTTGTTAGTCAGATGTATGTGGCAACAACATAATGGACACTCCATGTGTGGGCGTATTTAATTTCAAGCTCTATATATTTATTTTCTCCACTTTGGCAATTTGTTTTGAATATTCCCTAGGAGGGAGATAGGACCAATATGCTATGCTACATCTGAATATCGAATCCTAATAGTGCATATTGTCTACTTTATTCTTACCACCATATCAGGAGATGGATGTTTTTGTAGTATGAACACACATACCTTTCCTTTAGATATAGAAGGACATATCACTCACCTCTAGATCGTTACTGTATATGATGTCACTATTTTCATTACTCATCTTACTAGCATGTGGCACTGAGTTTTTCTTTTGATTATTTTCTTTTCTCAGTTGGACTTATCATGGTCCTGGTACAAACCTTGATTCATTACCAAGGTGTACCGTCAAATATATATTGATATATCCACACATGTGATAAGCAACTTCTACACCGAATATTACAAGACGACCATATTGTGACACAGATTAAATAACTTACAGTCTTTAATGAGGTATGATTCTTTAGTATAATCCTTGGTGGTTCCTTTATTGCTTCTATATAGATATCTTCTCTCTTCCTATCGTTTGTTTGTCACTAGGGTCACTGATATGCATTTTTGTAATCTTGTACACTGGGTGATACAACGACTCACTCCATAAAATTCTTATCTATGGGCTATATCCATTCAGCATGCCTATTATTCCACTTAGATGAGTACATACAGGATGTTTCAGTGAGTTGTCATCCTTATTCCCTTTGGGAGCGATGTTAGAGTTACATTTTTGGTATATTTTTTTGGTTTAGAAAGGGGGATGAGATGTGTTATATGTAATGACAAGGGTATGGTAATGCGTTATACCTTTAATATGTAGAACATTTGTATTGTAGTTCACGTGAAAGGGAACCTTTAGTGCTGTCGTTCTCCTGTAGTCAGTTACCATGTGGCAGGCTAAGGGGAGGATAACGTTCTGCTGGTACAGAATAAACATTTCTGTTGCTTACAACTCTTCGCTGTGTGCCGAGCCAATTACTTCAGATATCTGGTGAGATTTTTTTGAACATAGGCAGTCACGGGTAGGCATCGGTGGTCACTACCGTTCATGGTGAGAAGGCTGCCGGTTTGAGTAGAAAAATCTATTCAAGTGGCAATGAACTTGAGTTGCAGGACTCTCTGACATGCTTCATGCTGGCGTTCGCACTGAATTTTTGGCATGGAACATGCTCCTGGTGTTAAATCACAGCATGAGCATCTCGATGTGCCTATTTCCCCCCCATTATAGGAACTCTGTGGAATCTTGTGGAGTTTTTATGTAATTCCAAGGAATTCCACTACTCAAATTCTGTGACTTCCCCACAACCCTAAACAAGTGCCATAAGATACAATGGACTTGTAATACAGCGTACTGAATATCCATCACATTTACGACAGATCAACCTGGTCCTCCAAGCACTAAATTGGCCCCGACTTTGGGCACTATGGCCAGAATTTACACTTTTTGGTGCAAAACTGCAGGAACGCAGTTGTGCACCAAAAAGTATAGCGTTGACTTGCATCATTTTACAATGCCAGCCGGGCACCATATTTATAGATTGGCGCAAGCATGCGCTGAACATGGGCTAGCGTCTCTGTTAGAAATAGAGTCTTTGGTTGCCAGTCAGGTTATCCCCTTTCCATGCAAGGACGCTCACTCTGGTCAGGGTGAAGGAGAAACACACTCAGTTAGCCCCCACTCACCCCCTTGGTAGCTTGGCACGAGCAGGTAGGCTTAACTTCAGAGACAATGTGTAAAGTATTGTACCAGTACACACAGTAATAAAGTAAAAAAACTACAAAATGACTCAACATCAGTTTGGAAAAATAGCCAATATTTATCTGAACAAAACAAGACCAAAATGACAAACATATCTGACATCCACAAGTCAAGTTATGAATGTTTAAAGAATAAACTCAAAATTAGCACTTAGAAACACAAATGCTTCGATGAGGCGATAACACGGTGTCATGATGGAGTCATTCCCAACAATCTGACGCCAATGGTGCCGGTTACGGAGTGAGAGAGACCCCCAGGTACAGTACCTTAGTAAAATATGGAATCAAGCAGATACACAGAGTCTGGGATCGCGGTGTCGCTGGATCTGAGGCGGCATTTGTTCTGGTGCTGCGGGGCAAGGGAGCGGAGGAGTCACTAAGAAGTGTTGGGTCCTTGCTGCGGAGCGATGGCGGTGAGGCAGCATCGGTGCGAAGAGAGGGATCTGCACACTTCGGACAAAGTCAATATCCGGTGGTCATGATGTGGTGCAGCGACTTCCACAGAGTCGTGGACTTTGGCGGGGCTATGGCGGTGTCAGGCCTACGAGGGTTGTCACACTCCAGCGAGGACCACGGCTTCAGTTGCAGGTGGCATCATGGGATTCGGCAGCGGCGTTGGTCCTGAGTCGTCCGAAGTCTTTTTAAAAAAAAAAATCTCCAGCTTCTCCTTTCAAGGCCCCCGGGCCTGGCTTAGACACCACTTGGCAGGGCAGGAGTCACAGCAGAGAGTCCAGGTGCTAGCAGAGGAAGTCGTTGATGGCCCATAGACTTCAGAACATGGGGCAAGCTCAGTCCAAGCCCTTGGAGATTCTTCTCATGCATGAATATACCACAAAGTCCAGTCTTTGTCCCCTTTCACAGGCAGAAGCATCAACTGCAGGATAGCCCCACAAGGCACAGTCACAGGCAGGGGCAGCACTTCTTCTCATGTCTTCTCCTCTCCTTGGCAGAGGTTCCTCTTGAGCCCAGAAGTGATCTACTTTTCTAGGTTTGGGGTCCACTACTTACACCCCTTTCTGCCTTTGAAGTAGGAAAACTTCAAAGGAAAGCCTCTCTTGTTTGTAAGATCCTGCCTTGCCCCTCCCAGATCCCAGACATGCACCAGGGGGTTGGACACCTCATTGTGTGAAGGCAGGCACAGCCCTTTTAGGTCTGAGTGACCACTCTTCCCCTCCCTCCCAACACAGATGGCTCATCAGATTACGCAGGCTACACCCCAACTCCCTTTGTGTCACTGTCTAGAGGAGAGGTGCAAATGGCCCAACTGTCAAGCTGACCCAGACAGAGAATACACAAACAGGCAGAGTCACAGAGTGGTTAAAGAAAGGAAATGCCTACTTTCTAAATGTGGCATCTTCAAACTCCCAAAAGAAATCTGCACTTTAATAAGATTTAAATGCAGCCCTGTGTTAACCTATGAGAGAGATAGGTCTTGCAACAGTGAAAACCGAATTTGGCAGTATTTCACTGTTAGGACGTGTCCCACCTTTAATATAAACTGCACCCTGCCCATGAGGCTACCTAGGGCCTATATTAGGGGTGCCTTACATGTATAAAAAGGGAAGGTTTAGGCCTGGCAAGTGAGTACACTTGTCAAGTCAAATTGGCAGTTTAAAACTGCACACACAGACACTGCAGTGGCAGGTCTGAGCCATGTTTACAGGGCTACTAATGTGGGTGGCACAACCAGTGCTGCAGACCCACTAGTAGCATTTGTTTTTCAGGCCCTGGGCACCACTCATGCACTGTACTAGGGACTTACTAGTAAATCAAATATGCCAATCATGGAAAGCCAATTACATATATATTTTACATAGGAGCACTTGCACTTTAGCACTGATTAGCAGTGGTAAAGTGCCCAGAGTATCAAAAACAGCAAAAACAGAGTCCAGCACACATCAACAACCTGAGAAACAGAGGCAAAAAGTTACGAGAAACGAAGCCAAGGATGCCAAGTCTAACAGTCTTAAAAAAAGACCAAGCCGGGTGGGGGTGGCAGTAGGAAAGGAGGTGGTTGTGTGTCAAAAAATGACACTAACCTAGTTAGAGGCACAAAGAAAAAGACTCTAATCAGACTACCGCCAATTCCTGGCACGCAACCACCAAAAACATGACTTTTGTCTTAGGAAAGGCAGGAGTCATGGCCACCACCCCAAAGGCCAGCACTGGGGACAAGTGTCCCCTGGCCATGGCCATTGCACCCTGTGCCATGCAGGGGGCCCCAAGTTAGGGCCCCGATGGCAAAAATAGAAAGTAAAAAAATACTTACCTGGACTTACATGGGATGGGGTCCCACATTCTCCGGTGTCCCTCTGGTGGGGGTGGCGGTGTTCCTGGGTCTTGGGGAGGGCACCTATGGACCCATTCCATTGTGTTAAACATTGGAAATGGGTCCCCAGGTCCCCTAACGCCTGGTCTGACCCAGATGTTAAATAATGGTGCTAAGCAAGCTTATCACCGTTATTTAGCCCCTCCTCCCTCCCGTGAGTCATTTTAGCACGGGGATAAATATGGGGCTAGCACTATTTTTTTAAATGGGAATGCCTACCTTGCATCTCATTGACGTGAGAGAGCGTAGCTTATATAATCAATATTAACATGAAATGTCTATGAACTAATGTATAATAATGCTGCATAGAAAATGTACTAATGTATTTTGCAAAACGTGTGCTTGAAATGTGCCCACGGGGAGTGCCCACCAATATATACAGGGACTAATGAAAATGACTAATAATGATGAATTATTATGTTAAGATATAGTTTTATACTAATTATCATAGGTTATGTTGCTAAAGCTCTGCTAATAAGTCATTAGGCCTTAGTTAGCATGAGTCGAGGCCTAGCTGCCTGGCTCTCATATTAAATGTGTTTTTCTAACGTGCAGTGTGCTGACTCGCTGAAGGACATGAACTCTTGTTTTTCCAAAGCTAGAAGCTGAATGTAACTGTAGTAGATCTGTTCTCATGAAATTCGACTTGCTTGTAGAAACATTTTAGCCGAATGCAACAGTGTAGATTTATACCTGGTACAAGGTCGCCTGAACTGGTACAGACAATGGAGCCACTGACTAAAGATGTGCAAAGAATCAGAAGAGGATGAAATCATACCGGACATTCTACCCCCTGAAGACGTCAATCATAAGGACCAATAAACTACGTGAGAACAGTTATGGGGTGACAAATTTAATGAAGTAATCGAAACTCTATTGGAGGGAGATAGTGGGGTTTAACCTTTTAACCAATGAGCTTTTAAGGGACTATACGACGAAAAAGGGATAAAACCCCTTGACAGACAGAAATGAGTTAGAATAGTTAGGGAGATGCTGATGCGATTTGCTATGATCCAGACACTTTGTCACTCTGCATAGAGACTTTGCTGTTTGGTTCTTGGAACCAACCTTGCCCTTAGATTGCCTGTATATACTTTACCTCCTTATGAGGGAAGTACCCTTTTGCCCTTCCTGCCTGAGCTGTGTTCCTGACCGAAGGCGAATTAACTGATGTCCTGAGGACGAAGAAAGAATATGAGTGCTGACCCAATACGGAGGGTAACTATATGACAATAATATTGTGATTGTCTGTTTGCTTTTCCTTTCTAGGTACCAACTACTACTTTTGACAGAGACCATAGTTAGAGTTTTTTCCAAATTGATGTTAAATTGTTTTGCATGAAGTCCAACATGCTAATGCTAATTCGAGGTTAGTTAAGGGGTTCACCAAACGGACGCAAATAGACAAATGACTGAATCCATACTTTGTTGAACAATGCGCTAACATTATTCTGCTGTAATTGATCTATGTTGACGCTGTGTTATGTTCTCATATTCGTGATTCTTGTTTTGATGAAATCTTATCAAGTTGCCATATTGTGACTATGTTATTGTGCTTCTTGGTCTTGAGATTAATAAACTTGCTAGTAGAATTGTAATCAATAGGGAATAAGTATCACAAAACATACTAAACTAGTGTGGTTATTCATGACTGAAAGGTCATGGTGGTGTCCTGAGTTTTATTAAATGTCTTTGACTAAATTAAATTGCCTTGTTATAATAAATATTGATGACGTTATTGACATATTGATTGACATGTTGATTAGCTATCTCGTCCTAAGGTGTCTTCAATAAGGGTCGAAAGATTCATTGGCCTAAAAGGAGTCCCCGAGTGTATAAATGGATGGTTCTGGTAGCAGAGCGACGGTTTGGCCCTTTGGGGGCCCTAGGACGGAGAATCATTGTTTAGATTTGTTATTCGAGATAATGTAAATTAGAGGTATGATGTGTTTCTAAATTCCCGATGACTTTCCCAGAATCTCGGAGCCTGCTTAAGTGAGTTGGGTATGCTCTCGGCGCTCTAGCATGTGTGGTGTAGAATTTGCGCTTGTTCAGCTTATGCTTTTGCAGGTGATTTGTGAAATTTGTGTGAATTTAGGCCAGGTAATGTTGTTTTAGTAGGAGTGGGTGTACTCCGCATTAAGAGATTAGGGAAGTCGGCGAACTTCATGTGAGTGTGGTGCTTGGTGGTGCTTGGTGCTCAAAAATTATCCACGTGGTTGTTGTTGGTGATGTACGGACCCGTCGTGGTCTAAGACTCCGGAGTATATTGACAAGTGTAGGAGACACTTGGGTTTATATTATAATTTGTGCGGTTTAATAGGTCAATCGGGCGTGGTTGACAAGTCGAGTTTGAGTCAAAGTGTGTGAGTGAAACCTTCGATGGAGATTTGGCAAGTTCTAAAGTGCACTGGGACGAACCATTGACAAGTCAAGAGTATTTGCGGGTCGAATTCTGCTTGCGTATGCCGGAACTGAGAAGGAGAGAGTAGCGGTCAAGGCTTCAAGTGAAATCTCTGTAAAGTTCTGAAGCGATTGTGTATCCTTCCTGTAGTAAACCAGCAAAATTTGTGTTTTTGTTGTTAAAGGTGCTCACAATAATTTTGCATTAGTTTGGTGTGGATCCAGTGTAAGGAGGAGAAGCCGCAAGACTTTGTCAGCCGCAGTGTATGTGAGTGTGACGTCAGTTGAGCCAGGCTGGGATAGGTCAGTTGCCGAGAGGGGTCACGCACGGATTGGCAGCCATCTGTGAGAGGCAATTAGTTGAGAAAGTGGGTGAAGAGTGTTCTGGGAATTAAAGTCACTTTCTGATCCGATGCGAAACAAAATAAAAGATGCAAAAATGAAGTTTTTCAAGGCTCTAAAGAGTGCTTTGAAGGGAGACGTATATATTAGAGCGAGTGTGGGGGAGCCTAGACCGCCTGAGGGCACTCCAGCTTATATTGTAATGGAAGAGAAGGGAGTCGCGCCATGTCTTTGGATGAAGCAGTGGTGCAAATTGACAGAAAAGGAGGGATGTTTAGCGTTTCTGGAGTACGGAACGTTTAATACCAGAATTTTAGAGAACTTGCGAATGATGTTAAGTGTACAAAAACCGCCTCCAAGACCAGCTCAGTACAAGGCATTAGCAATCTGGGAATTAATGGCCATATGACAAAGAGAGCAGAAATTTGAGAGGAGAATGAAAAGAGGAGAAAAGACTTTAGCTGAGGCTAGATGGGATAACGAGACCAGGATGTGGAGAAGAGAAATAGTTGACGGGCTTAAAATGTTTCCGGCAATAACTCAAGAAGACGAGACGCAGGGAAAGAAAGCCACTTGTGAGACAGACAAGGGCTCTAGTAAAACGAAAGAGATGCAGAGGTCTTGGGTAGATGAAGATGACTTCAAACGATGAAGAGTTCCTTAATCAGTTGTTACATGATCGCCCGCCACCATATGCTATAAATGATACTACACAGAGCACTAGTGCGGGTCCTGAAGATCCGGCACAGAGTAAGGGAATTACAAATACAAATACAGTGCAGAGAAGTGATACAGTTTTGATACAAAATGGTGTCAGTGTACCCACTGCACCAGACATGCAGACACAGTTGCAACCTCCGCCGATACAGAGGCTCTATCCAGACATCTCAGTACTAGAAACAACTACGAGTCTGATGGTGCCGCCTGATCCAGTATACACTAGATCAAAGCTAGTGCAGATTGAACCAACTCCACAATTGCTGCCGCAGCAACAGATGGTCCTGAGTTACACTTCTGTTGTAGGTTCACAGTCAGTAGCTCCAGCACCCATGATGAATCAAGTTATGGGAGTTAATGCTCCGCAGGGTGTGGGACTTGGACAGTCACCAGTTGCTATATCATTGCCAATTACTGTTGGTCCACCAGTACCGCTGTATGCGCAAGATAAGCCTGGCGTATGTGATCAAGGAGTAATGACCCAGGAGGCAATAGGAGGAGGGTCTGTCGGAAAACTGCAGGGAATAACACAGGGAAGACAGTCAGCCGAAAGGTCTAGGTCCGTGCTAGACTTTAGTCCGATTGGGGTTACTTTGGAGACAATGAGGCAAGCAGGGTTAGGTACGTTAACCCCACAGATAATGAGTACAAATACGACACAGACACCTATAATGCAGTCTGGAAATATCTAGTTGCAAGGCTTAACAGCGCAACAACTGAACGAGTGGCTAGACAAGCTCAACACTTCGCAGACTACTACAGTGTCCGCGGAGAAGTCAGAAAGAGACGAGTACCTGAATTTTGTGAGACTGGGTGTGGAAGCTGCAGAACTAGTAGACGGAACAATGGGAGTGAACAGATTAGAGTCATACACAGAAGCAGAGTTGAGGTACTTATGCCCTAAGATAACTAGGGAAGTAAGCAAGGTGCATCAGAGGTTGGCAAACCTGGCAGATAAATACAGCATAGACATAGAAAGTACAAAACATTTGAAAAAGAGCTACAGACTTTGAGCCTAAAGATTTTGAACACATGAGACCTACCAAAATGGAAGCACATCTCAAGGAAATACTGCAGAGTGCCCAGATTTGGGGAGCCTTAGAGAAGTGGGAAGGCAGATGGGCAAAGAAGAGAGATAAAGAGAAGGGTCACAGTCCGGAGACGAAACAGGCTAAAGCTGCACCAGACGCGGGGACAATAAAGATGTTGCCAATGAGAGAAACAGCTGAGGGAGTTTTAGTCCGTGTACCGTTTACAAATGATTATTCCAGGTTGAGGGAGAAGCCGATAGAGTGGTATCAGCAGACAGACAGGTTTGTGAAACTTGCGAAATGTCTCTGGGAGGACTTGAATACCCTGTTTGAGATTATAGTTCCACCTGACTTATGGCTTAAATGCACGAGAGGTGTGGACTGGCCGACAGAGGAGCCGGCAAGGGATAAAGTTACTGGAGCACCATCTGAGGAGGTGATGAAGTATTATCATAAAGTGACTGAGTTTTTGAAGCAAAAAGTTTTGCCGAAAGTGACTGATTGGTAGAAAATCGATCGAACATCACAGGAGGCCAAAGAGTCGATTCATGCCTACTATGAGAGATTGTTGAAAGCGTTCAAATATTACAGTAGCACTGAAGTCATTGAGCCGAAAGACATGAAGCATCTTGTGTTTAGATTTGTTGAAGGGCTGAGACCGGAGATTAGCCAGATGTTTAAGAATCACGTGATCTGTTGGCAAGCAAACCCAATTGATGAGGTGTTGCAGTATGCAAAATACTGTAGTGACGAGATTGAATTGAAGCAGAGAAAGTTGAAGGAGAAAGTGATGGTGATGCAGATCATGGCAGCGCAGGCAGGGATGCAGGGAAATGGAATCCAGCAAATGGTACAGCAACAACCACAGGGAATTGGAATGTTTCAGGCACAGCCAAGAGGACGAGGTCGTGGAGGCTTTGTGAACAGGGGTCTGGATATTAATACCGTTTTGGTTCAAAATGATGTGCAGGGGATGAAAAAGGTGTCACCATGTCACGCGTGCGGGGCGTGGGGCACTGGAAGCGAGAATGTACAATGGTGGTGCAGGATGGTGTTGTTCAACAAAGCATTGATGTCGGTACATTTCAAAATGGGAGGGGTCCAAAAATAAGGGGACAAAATCAGAACTTCCAGAATAACATGGTTCAGATGCAGGGGCTACAGCCCATGCAGCAGATACAAATGCTGCATGTCCAGCCAGCAAAGGTGCAACAAGTACAACAGCAGATTCCCATGGTACCTAGACAGCAAATGCAGATACCATTAGCTCCAATGGAACAGCAACAGGTAATGCTTCCTCAACAGGTCACAGGCCAAACGATGAGTCAAAATAACACTTTACAACAGTTCCCATTGCGTGGGGAGGATGGAATAAATGATGAATGGTTGGATGATTGTTCAGACAGTGAGGAGTGCAGGCTTGTAGTGTCCCTAGAAGTAGATCAGAGGGGTCCCTATGTAGAGGGAAAGGTGATGGGACATAAGGTTTCATTCCTGGTTGACACAGGGGCTACACGCTCTACAGTCAGAAGTGCAGAGGCTCCGAAATTACCATTTTCTGGGCGTACTATAAGCGTGGTAGGAGTAGCAAATCAGTGCCTGACAAACCCGATTACAGACCCGGTTCAAGTTGAAATTGGTAACTTCCAGGGATTACATAAATTTGTAGTCTGTGATTCGAGTCCCGCATCCCTACTCAGAAGAAACTTATTGTGCAAGACGAGGTGTTCAGTTACCTGTTCCAATGATGGAATCGATGTACAGACAAACAGTGATGATGAAGGGGACGATGTTCAGATCTCTCAGATAGGGACAGATATTGGCAAATGAGGAATACCCTTTGATAACCTTATTCCCAATACTTACAGTGAACGACTTACCAGCTGACTTGCAGGTAACAGTGACAGAGAAAGTATGGGACCTTACAGGAAAGGAAGTAGGGCTAATAAAGGAGTAGAACTAGTCAAAGTAGAAGTGAAGCCAAATGCAGTGTTTCCTGCAGTGCCACATGGCACAAGATGTCCTTATCCAAGTGACACAGATAATTGCAGACTTTGTAAAACAAGGGGTTCTGAAGGAGGTATTGAGCAGCCCATGTAATTCACCAATAATGGGTCTGAAAAAGCCTTGTGGGAAAGTTTGAATTGTTCGAGACCTGAGAAAAATAAATGAGATTGTGATAAAATGTTGCCCCATAGTGCCAAATCCAGCAGTAATCATGTTTCAGGTTCCGTGTGATGCAGAGTGGTTCACAGTTGTGGACCTGTCACAAGCATTCTTTCCGGTGCCTCTTCATGAGGAAAGTCAATTTCTCTTCATTTTCAAATTCCTGGATAAGGTCTACAGTTGGTGCAGAATTCCTCAAGGGTTTTCTGAGTCACCTTCCATTTTCAATCAGATATTGAAGAAAGACTAGGAGTCACTAGAATTGCTTTTCAGCTCGACCCTGGTGCAGTACATTGATGATTTGTTCATTGCTTCCAGAACAAAAGATGACTGCAGGTACAACACAATTGCATTGTTAAATCATTTGGGAAAGTATGGACATAAAGTGTCCCCAAAGAAACTGCAATACTGTCAGAAAGAGGTGAAGTACTTTGGTCACCTGACTGAAAAAGGCTCCAGGAGAATATCCAAAGAAAGAGTGACAGCCATACTGCAGATGAATCCCCAGACAACAAAGAGAGATGTCAGGATGTTCCTGGGAATGGTGGGTTACTGTCGTCAGTGGATCCCTAACTTCTCGATTATCTCAAAACCTTTAGTGAAATTGACAGTTAAGGAAGTACAGGATAGCCCGGGTACTATAATCATGTCCGAGACAGAGATGAAGGCATTAATAGAACTGAGGGAAAATATGTGCAGGGCACCAGCTTTCGGCATGCCTGATTACACAAAGCCATTTGTTCTGTTTTGTCATGAACGTGATGCCTGTTCTTTGTCTGTCCTAAAACAGGTCCATGGAGGTGCAAACCGCCCAGTAGCATATTTTTCAGCTACTTTGGACCCAGTTGCTGCAGCCTTACCAGGCTGTTTATGTGCAGTTGCAGCAGTTAGTCAAAGTCTCACTCAGTGTGAAGGTATAGTGATGGGACATCCCCTTACAGTAATGGTCCCTCACTCAGTTGAAATCCTGTTGACCCGAACCAAGACGCAGCATATGACAAATGTGAGACTTACAAGATATAAAACAATTATACTGGGGTCTCCTAATGTTTCCTTGAAACGATGTACTGTATTGAACCCGTCAACCTTGCTTCCTATTGAAAATGTGAACATTGATGATGCTGAGGAAATCGAACATGATTGTCTGGAGGTAACAGATCTGTGCACCAAACCGAGACCTGACAATAAAGATACTCAATTAGAGGAAAATGATTACATTATGTTTGTTGATGGTTCATGCTTGAGAGACTCAGTGGGAGTACTGAGAGCTGGGTTTGCCGTGTGTACGATCACCGGTATTTTAGAAGCTTCCTGGCTCGAAAGAGTATACTCTGCACAAGTGGCAGAATTAATTGCTCTTACTAGGGCATGCCACGCAGCTACAAACCTGAAAGTCACTGTCTATACTGACAGCAGATACGGATTTGGAATAGTACATGATATTGGCCAATTGTGGTCACAGAGGGGTTTCATGACCTCTTCTGGTTCTCCAGTGAAGAATGGTGAGAAAATTAAGGATTTGTTGCACGTGACTCAGTTACCTCTTGAAATTGCTGTGGTGAAATGCAATGCCCATGTTAAGTCACAAGACTTTGTGTCAATGGGAAATTGATATGCAGATAAGTTGCAAGGTTTTGTGCATTGAACTGTATACCATTTCGAGATCAGTGGGAATTGTTACCTGAAACAGAGAATGAAACGTGTTCAGAATTTGCATTGAGAATATTTGACACTTTAGACGAGTTAAAATCCTTGCAGGGACATGCCAGCAGAGAGGAAAAACGCTCCTGGCAGAGAATGCAATACGTATAAAGGTCTGATGACTTGTGAGTCTCGGAGGAGAGGAAAATGGTTTTGCCAAACAGTCTTTGTCACAGTTTGCAAGGTTTTACCATGGTCAAGCACATCTTGGGAGAGACGCAATGATCAGGTTGTTCAAAATGTATTGGTTCAATCCGAAATTCAGAGAAGCTGCAGAGGTTATCTGTCACAGGTGCATAATCTGTCAGCAGATGAATGAGGGGAAAGGGACTGTGGTGACTTTGAGCCACATAGGGAGAGCTGGAGGTCCGTTTAGCAAGATGCAGATGAATTTTATTGAGATGCCTGTGTGTGGAGGCTTGAGGTATGTGTTGGTGATTGTGTGCGTTTTCAGTCACTGGATTGAAGCCTACCCTACACGTAGAAATGACAGTCTCACAGTAGCGAAACTGCTGCTTAGGGAGCTAATACCACGTTTCGGGTTTCCTATCTCTTTAGAATCAGATAGGGGCAGACACTTCGACAATGAGGTGATTAAACTCTTGTGTGCCGCACTGAACATTGAACAGAAGTTGCACTGTAGCTATCGCCCTGAAGCATCAGGACTAGTGGAACAGATGAATGGTACCCTGAAGTCGAGAATGGCAAAGATGTGCGCAGCTACAAATTTGAAATGGCCAGATGCATTGCCCTTAGTGCTGATGTCAATGAGAAACACACCTGACAAGAAAACAGGACTATCTCCCCACAAGATTTTAATGGGATGAGCTATGAGATTGCCCGCAGTGCCTACAAATACTCTTGTAAATATCACAGATGATATGGTGTTGGACTACTGTAAGGGTCTGGCTGACATGGTCCGCTCTTTCTCTCACCAGGTAGAGGCCACTACACTGCCACCGATAAATGATGCAGCTCACACTCTGAAGGCCGGTCACTGGGTTGTTGTCAAGAAGCACATGAGAAAGTTGTGTCTGGAGCCACATTGGAAGGGGCCATATCAAATAATACTGACAACTACCACAGCTGTGAAATGTGCAGGTCTTCCGAATTGGATACATGCCAGTCACACAAAGAAGGTGACGTGTCCAACTGATGAGGAACTTGAATTGTCCAAAACAACAGCTGCAGAGAAGGAAGTCTCAGGGCCGGAGAGTATTCAAAGGGGAACTGAGACTGAAGGAGAGCCTGCTGGGGACTACTTAGTCCCTCAAACAGTAAACGAGTTCCAGAGAGGTGACAGTGAGCCTATCTCAGCCGAGGCAGCAGGAGAACCGAGACAAGGAGAGGTTCTCCCAGAAGCAGACGGATACAGGTTTGAAGTTGAGCCCATAACAGACCCTGAAGACGAAGGAGGTGTGGCCGAAGGAGGTCAAGGCGTTCTGACTCCTCCTGAGCCGATTGCTGGTCCATCAAGAGAAAACACCATAGCACAAGAGGAGGGCATTGATCAACGTCCTGAAAGGCCAAGGAGAAGGAAAACACTTAAAGGAGACAACTGGCCGGAGAGACAAGTTGCATGGGAAAGAGTGATCCCTAGTGACACAATAGAGGAAGAAGTTGATACAACAAGGAAAGAGGATCTCAGTGAAGGAGAGCTGCAGGGTGACCGCAGACTGAAAAGAAAAAGAGTCGCAAACAGAAGGTACGCAGGTCCTGAATTGGCGTATGCAACATCAGCTGAATGGCAACAAGAATTCTTGGCATTTTGTTTTGATTGAGAGGTTCCAGGTCAATACTACGGCACCTGAATCCAACATTAGAAAGAGACTGTGTTAAAATAAAAAATTGAAGAAGGCTGAAAAGCTGAGAAAAGAGACTGATAAATTACCGGATGTGACACTGATAACCTAAATTGACTTTGAAAAAACGATTATGACAAAACTGCTAAACCTGATTTGACAAAAAGGGTCCTGGAGTGAGTAAAAACGCTGTAAATACTTGCTGAGAAAGAGAGACTTTACATTAGAAAAAAAAAAAAAGAGAGAGCTTTTATATCGTCCTCAAGTTGATTGTTTGCCTGTATTAATCTACCTTCTGATTCTATAACAGATCATGAGTTATACTAGGGATAATAGTAGTAAGGGTAGAACTCGTGCATGTTTAGCTGTTGGTGTGGGAATTATGAGTGCAATAATAATCATAAGTGTGATTGTGGGAATGCCACTGGTGGATAAGAAAGTGACTAACAATGCTTCAACTCCTGAAACTGTTACACTAACACCGTGGGAAAAGTTTGAGCAGGATACTAAATACTTACATGAGGGTACTAACACAAAGGGGGAACTATCTACTAATGTTTTCTATCACTTGCTGAATGAGTATGTTGACACAATGGATGCGAGAAATTGTTATGTGTGCACAAAGATTCCTTCATCAGTACAAGAAGGGGTTACTTATCATAGTCTGCCATTAACTTACAGGATAAGTTGCAGTTTGCTATTAACAAGGTTCTATAATCAAGAACATGTGCAATACTTTTACTCTAACTTGGATGCAGTGTTTTCTTTTGTGCCTGTGATTGAGTTTCTAAATAAATTAGCTAAAGAACACAGCATAAAATGAGTTAGGGGTTTCTTTGAGCCGACACTGACATTTGGGAGAGCTTATGCGCACCGCAATAATCTAACCTGCCTACTAACACCTGTAGAGAAAAGCTTCTTAGATCACACTGATGATACACGCAAAGCACTGAAAGAAAGGCTAGAAAAGGGATCAGAAAAGCGCACGTTTGCAAATGATTATGCTTACACAGCAATAAAGACCCAAGGCAAATTAGCTATAGACGCACTGCATGTAGGTGGGCTCTGCATATATAGGACAAAATCTGAGCTTTTTGAGTCTGAGCTGAGGCATGTGTTTTTGTTTCAGAGTAAGTGGACGTTCATGTTAAATGGACAGGATCCAGCGATCCCTGGGATCTATTATATATGTTGACTTAATGCTTATTACCGTCTTCCAAAGGGATGGGATGGGACATGTTATTTGGGAATAGTTTTCCCAAAGATCTACCAGATTGATAACTTAAAGCAAATTCCTAAAATGTCTGAATTACATCATGATAGACAGAAAAGAGAGACAGCGGCTGCTGTCGGTGACATATTTGGAGCCATATTTCCTTCAGTAGGGGTTATCTTAAACTCCATAAAGATTCAAAAGTTGTCTACTATTGTGGATAACATGCTGACAAACTTCACAGGGGCTATACTCCTGATGGATACTGAACTTGCTGCGGAGAGGGCTATGACTCTTCAAAACCGGCTTGCTTTAGACATTCTTTTAGCAAAGAGTGGCGGAGTCTGTAAGATGCTTAATGAGCGCCATTGTTGTGCGTTCATACCAGATAACAGCAAAAAGATTAGAGGTATGCTTACTAACTTAGCAAGAGACAGTGCAGATCTGAGAGAATTGAAGGAACCTGGAGTGTGGGAAAAGGTTGGGAAAGGAATTACCAAAGTAGGGAACTGGTTTAGTAGCATTTGGAATGGGGTATTTGCAAAAATAATAGGGGGTATACTGATTGTTCTAACTTGCCTATTGGGACTGTGGTTATCATGCAAAATTAATAAAAGAATTAAAAGAGATTTGGTGAAACGCAATAAAAGAAAAGAAGAAAAGGAAAAAGAGGAAATGTTCAAAGAAATTTGGGGAAGGTCCCATAGAAAGGAAGACATTGAGATGCAAAATTTAAAGAAAATAAGAGGTTGTGAAGGGAAAGGTTTTGTGTGATGACAAGTGTCATCAGAGGAGGGACTGAGAGAGCGTAGCTTATATAATCAATATTAACATGAAATGTTTATGAACTAATGTATAATAATGGTGCATAGAAAATGTACTAATGTATTTTGCAAAACGCGTGCTTGAAATGTACCCACAGTGAGTGGCCACCAATATATACAGGGACTAATGAAAATGACTAATAATGATGAATTATTATGTTAAGATATAGTTTTACACTAATTATCATAGGTTATGTTGCTAAAGTTCTGCTAATAAATCATTAGGCCTTAGTTAGCATGAGTCGAGGCCTAGCTGCCTGGCTCTCATATTAAATGTGTTTTTCTAACACGCAGTGTGCTAACTCGCTGAAGGACATAAACTCTTGTTTTTCCAAAGCTAGAAGCTGAATGTAACTGTAGTAGATCCGTTCTCTTGAAATTCGACTTGCTTGTAGAAACATTTTAGCCCAATGCAACAGTGTAGATTTATACCTGGTACGAGGTCGCCTGAACTGAAACAGACAATGGAGCCACTGACTAAAGATGTACAAAGAATAACAAGAATATAAAATCATACCGGACATTCTACCCCCTGAAGACGTCAATCAGAAGGACCAATAAACTACGTGAGAACAGTTATCGGGTGACAAATTTAATGAAGTAATCGAAACTATTGGCGGGAGATAGTGGGGTTTAACCTATTAACCAATGAGCTTTTAGGAGACTGTACGACGTAAAGGGGATAAAACCCCTTGACACACGGAAATGAATTAGAATAGTTAGGGAGATGCTGATGCGATTTGCTATGATCCAGACACTTTGTCACTCTGCATAGAGACTTTGCTGTTTGGTTCTTGGAGCCAACCTTGCCCTTAGATTGCCCGTATATACTTTACCTCCTTATGAAGGAAGTACCATATTGCCCTTCCTGCCTGAGCTGAGTTCCTGACCGAAGGCGAATTAACTGATGTCCTGAGGACGAAGACAGAATCTGAGTGCTGACCCAATACGGAGGGTAACTATATGACAATGATATTGTGATTGTCTGTTTGCTTTTCCTGTTCTAGGTACCAACTGCTACTTTTGACAGAGACCATAGTTAGAGGTTTTTTCCAAATTGATGTTACTAAATTGTTTTGCATGAAGTCCAACATGCTAATGCTAATTCGAGGTTAGTTAAGGGGTTCACCAAAAGGACGCAAATAGACAAATGACTGAATCCATACTTTGTTGAACAATGCGCTAACATTATTCTGCTGCAATTGATCTATGTTGATGCCGTGTTATGTTCTAATATTCGTGATTCTTGTTTTGATGAAATCTTATCAGAGTTTCCATATTGTGACTATGTTATTGTGATTCTTGGTCTTGAGATTAATAAACTTGCTAATAGAATTGTAATCAATAGGGAATAAATATCACAAAAGATACTAAACTAGTGTGGTTATTCATGACTGAAAGGTCATGGTGGTGTCATGAGTTTTATTAAATGTGTTTGACTAAATTAAATTGCCTTGTTATAATAAATATTGATGACGTTATTGACATATTAATTGACATGTTGATTAGCTATCTCGTCCTAAGGTGTCTTCAATCAGGGTCGAAAGATTAATTGGCCTAAAACGAGCCCCCGAGTGTATCAATTAGTCATCAAGGGACACGTTATCAGACGCAAGATAGGTTCACTCATGCAGAAAATGGTGCAAACTCCTAAATTTTGACGTTAGACGCGTCTAATGTCAAAATATAAATATGGAGTTAAGTTTGCGTCAAATTTGCGTAAAGAAAATTATGCAAATGCAGCACAAAAGAAGTATAAATATGGGCCTACAGATATGGACTCTTTTGCTAATGGACAAACCCTTACATATAAACAATATCTTAAAAATAACTGCATGCAAGGGTTTTCTGCTTCTCGAGTCACTATTTGGTACTTTGCGAATTTAAACGCTGCAGCTTTCTTGTGACTAAATATGGCAAGCATGCTATTTTTTTATTTTGCAATGAGTCTGCAGTGTGGAAAGGCATATTTAGATGTGATTTTCAGCGCTCTCTAATCATCAGTAGCACCAGGAAAGCCTTATTGTACATACGTCCTGCTGTCAATCACTGCCAAGAACCTTGAAGCAAAGAGGTCATTTGGGTGGCAAGAGAAGACGAGTTTATAAAAGAATGGGGAATGTCAAAGTGCATTTGTATTCTCGTAGCGAGTCAGCATACGACGGATCTAGGTTCTTACATGAAGGTGTCAGATCGGTTGCTAGGAAACAGATTAGTGGAACAAACATAAGAAGCCGTATAATAATAGGCGTCTGTTCTAGGATGAATTACTTTGCACTTGTTGCTTTGCCTTGAACGGATGTCAGTGAGAAGGTATATAGACTGACAGACTAGGGTTTATGCCTGTGAATTCAAAATATGATAGTTCAGTGTATTTAAAGGTGTCTTCTATAGTGCTGAGAATAAATGCTAAATTATGCTAGCCGCTAGTTAGGGTGCCAGCAAGAAAAGGTTGCCAGATTGCGCTGATAAGGAGTATTTTCTACATACCTTATTGCACTTAATTCGATTTGCGTCACTGGGGCTAATCACAAAATACACATGATCGTGGGTTAGTAAATTCTCCCCCCAAAATAAACATTTTCCGGGATACCAGCCCACAGTTACCGTGCTGTGATAGTATTTGAGCTCACAGTGAGAAATAACTTGGAGGATGAGTAACTACTGCACTGTTTCTGCACGTGCTCCTACATATTCCATCCATTATGTTGCGTCCCTTTTTAAATGAGCAAAAGTGACGCATGGGCGACGCAGGGGCTTGTAAATAACTCCCTAGATGTGGTAAATGCTGCCATCTTGTAATTCCCTACCACTGAATACTGACCTCTACCAAAGATAAGTGAATACAAATCTGAACATAATAGGAGCAATTCATAAAAGCATTTATGAGTATGGAAATTAGTTATTACACGAGTATTCTTTTTTTAACCTACTTTTACATTCCATTTTCAATTGGCCTTGAAACGTCCAACTCCTTATTAGTAAAATGGCAAAGGGGGCAGTAGCTGGTTCTACTTGTACTTATTGTACAAAAGTATTCCTCAAATATTTCCATAATCTACCCATTTTAGATATTTTGGTGCCAATTCACAAAGGCATGTAAGTGCTATTAAACGAGTACTACAGGAGTGCTACTTTATGTACATCAAAATCAAAATGTCTTTATGAATAGGCTCCAACGTCTTGATGAAGGACGCACAGCTAAATAAGTTATTATGAGTAACATATGACTTGTTGGGTTTGTGAATAGGTATGGTAGTGTGGCAGTGGGAGCTGGATCTACATGGGAAAGGCTATATATTTCTGATTTTTTTTTAATCGAGAATTGAAACATCAACCACCCCAATGAGTCAACAGTGTCAGGAGTCCTTGACTCGTAGGCCTACATGTTAGTGGGCTGATTCACCAAGGGTCTGATTTAGATATTGATGGACAAGTTACTCCATCACAATGGTGACGGATATCCTGTCCGCCGAAATCTAAATCGCATAGGATATAATGGGATTTAGATTACAGCTAATAGGATATCCGCCACCGCTGTGGAGGAGTACCTCAGCCCCCAATATCTAAATCAGGCCCAAAGTCTAGAAATATGCATGGAGTTCTACAACTTTGACTGAATGTATTTTTACATTTTTTTTGCCTTCCATAAAATATTTTAAATGTCAACAACAATTGGATGTTGATATAACGTGCCAAGGAAACATTACTCATTTTTCTTTGTAGTGCATGTAAAATGATGTTTGTCTGAGGATGATATAGTGCCACAAAACACAAAACTGCACTGGAAAACTAAATTATTTATATCACAAATTCTCAGAATTGAATAGTTCCCGAAGTATGTACTGTAACAAGAAATGTATTGATAGAACATAGGGAGACAAAAAAAACTATTTAATAAAAAACATGAGAGTTTTGTCCACATGTATTGATTGATTTAGACTATAGAGTGAACAAAAACTACTTTATTTCTGTCCTAGATTATGACATTTTATGAGAGTGATTTCCAAATGAGATCACCAGTTCATGTTTGCTGTGTCTGGAATCATAATTCAAATGCTTGATTTAGGGTGAAATTGGATTTTAAAGTACAATTCTGAAAATGGCACTTTTAGAAAGCTGACATTTTCTTGCCTTAGCCGTTTGGTGCCTGCATCCTGTCTCTGGTCACATGACTGGGTGTGGTTTGCAGTTGGGCTCTGTGTATTCCTCCTAGACAGCAACACACAATGGAAGCTTAGGTGTGACTGAATTTGTCATCACTGGGGGGATAGGAGGGAGGAGCTGGGCCCAGCCTCACACTTGAATAAGCTATGTCCTATCTCCACACAATAGGCTTAATGACACTACATGATCACTTCAGCCAGCTTGTAGCCAGGACAGGGGAGATAAGGAATTACATGCACATCAAAGCCACTGTCTAGTGGCTTCTCCCACCTTCCAGAACGAGGGCACCAGGGTATAAAAGAAGGATCTCAGACACAACATCTTCAGTACACTTCTGGACCTGTGGATACTCTGCCAGGAAGACGGACTGCTGTGCTTTTACAAATATTGCCACTCTGCTGGATGCAGCATGGCGAGGGAGGGTAAACAATATTAGATGTCACATGCCATGTGCACTTTGAGGCCCCTTTTGTCCCCCCAAAAGTCCCTGTGCTGCCCTTTTGATCAGGGCATTTCCTGTTTGGCCTCATCCCTAGTCCTGGCCCTCATTGTGATCCTCATCGTGACTCTGCCTCATAGATCCTGCTTTACAGTACTGCCGGATTTACCATTGTTTCGAGCTATGTGTTAAGACATCTCTTGTGTATATCTTGGGCATTTCTTCAGCTCTGCAGTTGTCCCCTCATAGTTGACCTGAGGTTCAGCTTCTTGCTTTTTGGAAGGAAGCAGCCTCCTTCGTTGTCACTGCCCTAAGATGTTCTGGGAGGCCCGGATTTCCAAGGCTGTCGTGGTGGCAGAGAAAGGATAGAATACTGTCCAGCAACAGAGGAGGTAATTTGATTTTTTTTTTATATCTGCTTCTTGCCTATTACTATTAGTTATTATATATTTGTAATATTTGATGGGTGTTGTACAATTTAGTCTTAGTAGTTTAGTGCTCTTTTTGTGTCTTTGTGTCTACTGAATTGTAAAACTGTGGAACTAGGCTAAATCATGGATTCGATCTGTCCTTTCTCTCCTCCAAATTTGTGGCCCAAGAGTGCGTTCCTTGGGAACCTTAAGGGCAAGAGGTGTGAAAGGCCCAAGAAAAAGTAAGAAGTGGATATGGAGCCTAAAGAAAATGCATCAAGTACTTATGCAAGAAATGAAAGTGCAACACTTTATCATCTATTTCCATAAGGATGTTTGTTACAAAGCATTTCAATCTTGCCTCTGTTTCATTGGAGCAAGATAAAGAGGCTTCAGGAGTTCAAAGTGTAACAAAGAGGTAATAGAAGATGACAATAGGTGGCTAGTGTACAATCCGAAAGACTCACATTTCTTTAATTTAGAGAAGGGCCCCAGACTTACATCCTGGCCATGTCTTGGTTTGCTGGCAGGCTCACTGGTTGCAGAGGGGTCTGGCATCTAAAGGTCTCAATCTAGTTTGTATTCCAATGAATTAAGTAAGTCATTATCGACTCAAGTCCCACAGAGCCAAGTCTTTGATTTAAAGCTGGCCTTGGTAGTAGTATTTATTGACATTCAGCCATTCCCTTCATTAACACTGCTGGACGTTATCCTACTTATGCATAAGACATTACAAGGAGGTTGTCAGCTCTAACCAGGTATCCCACTCTAAACACTGAAGGAGATTCATACCAAGTTACTTTAAATTAATAGCTGCATTTCAACAGTAATGGGTATTGTGAGGTTCTGAGACAATGGGAGTATATTTCACCTTATTCCTCAATAGCGAAAATACCAATGCACAACCCTCAGGGGTAGCACCTGGGCCCATAGCCCTCAGTGAACCTGGGAGTCGTAATAGCCAATGATAGAACAGTGGAGTATAGGTGAGGAATCACAATAGGTTGCCCCCTGATGAAATTTCAGGACAGGCAAAAGTAGGAAGACTGGGTAAATGTCCCATGGATCGTGGAGTCCTCTCTCAATATGAGAGTCCTAAGATGGAATATACATGGGCTTGAGTGATTTAAGAAGGCTGGTAATTGTGATCAAAGAGTTAGCTTATACCATGTAGTATTCCTACAGGAGTCCTAGTTGAGAGAGGACAAAGCTGATGGGGGTTTGGTGCCATAAACAAGAAGGGTAACAAGTGGGGGAACCGTAGTGCCTCTGTGGAGGTCCTGTCCCTAATCTCCGCCAAGGTAATTAAAAAGACTCTTGATGCAGTCAATCTATCCAGCGGAAGGCAAATTTCAGTAGTTGAGTTAAGGGTTAAAAACAAGGAATGCAGGCAATTAATACTGATAAATATTTATATCCATAGAGAGGAGTATTGTAGGATGTATAAATGGGCTGAGGATTTCGACCAATCTTTTCAGAAGGTTGGGGAAAATTCCCAGACACTATGGTAATTATTTCCAGTGACTTCAATGCACTTTTGTATTTCAGGGTTGCTATGTTGTAGGAGGCTGGCCTGGCTTACAGTGGGTACCTGATGGTACTTACACCTTTTGCCAGGTCCAGGTATCCCTTATTAGTAGATTAGTAGTGTTCTAGCAGCTTAGGCTGATAGAGGTAGCTATAGCAGAGCAGCTTGGGCTGAACTAGGAGACATGCAAAGCTCCTACTATACCACTTATATCATATAGCACAATATCACAAGAATCACAATACTCAGAGTTACTAAAAATAAAGGTACTTTATTTTAGTGACAATGTGCCAAAAAATATCTCAGAGGATATACTCCCTTAGGAGGTAAGTAAAATACACAAAATATGCACACAAACCAAAATCAGGTAAACAGTTAGAAAAGTAGTGCAAACACTGTAGATTACAATAGGATGCAATAGGCCTAGGGGCAACACAAACCATATACTAAGAAAGTGGAATGAGAACCACTTAAGGACCCCTGGCCTAGTGTAGTGTGGAGAGGGTCACTGGGAGTGTCAGAAAACACTAAGGGTGTCCAAGATACCCCACCCCAAGACCCTGAAAAGTAGGAGTAAAGTGACCCTACTTCCCCAGAAACACACTAAAGTCGTGATCGGAGATTCTGCAAAGACCACAACAGACTGCAAAGCACTGAGGAGGGATTCCTGGACCTGAAGACCTGTAAAGGAAGGTGACCAAGTCCAAGAGTCACGAAGGTGTCCAGGGGGGGCAGGAGCCCACTAAACCCTGAATGAAGGTGAAAAATGGCTGCCTCCAGATGGAAGAAGCTGAAGATTCTGCAACAACGGAAGGTGCCAGGAACTTCCCCTTTGCACAGAAGATGAGCCATGGAGTTCTGGGGGATGCAGAGTTGTTTCTTTGGAGAAAGACTGCAAACAAGCCTTGCTAGTTGCAAAGGTCATGGTTGAAGAAAAATGGTGCTGCCCGGGCCCAGAAAGGACCAGGAGGTTGCCACTTGGAAGAGGAGACAGAGGGGGCCCTCAGCAACACCGAGAGTCCATGCACAAGAAGGCAGCACCCGCAGAAGCACTTGAACATGGGTTCAAGAAAACTGAGCATGACAGTCATCTCAACACTACAAAGGAGGGTCCCACGAAGGCGGTGGTCAACTCAGCAAGTTGAGCAATGCCGGACGACGTGCTGGGGACCTGGGCTAGGCTGTATACGAAGGATTCCTTGCAAAAATGCACAGAAGCCGTAGCAGCTGCAGTTCATGCGGTGCACAGGTTTACTGTCTGGAGAGGGGAGGCAAGGTCACTCCCCTTTTCTTTGTCCAGTTTCACGCCAGAGCAGGGACTGGGGGTTCCCTGAACTGGTGTAGACTGGTTTATATAAGGAGAGCGCCATCTGTGCCCTTCAAAGCTTTCTAGAGGCTGGGAGAGGCTATTCCTCCCCAGTCCTTAACACCTATTTCCAAAGGGAGAGGGTGTAAAACCCTGTCTCAGAGGAAATCCTTTGTTCTGCCTTCCTGGGAATGGGCTGCCCAGACCCCAGGAGGACAGAATCCTGTTTGAGGGTTGCGAGCAGCAGTAGAAACCACTTAGGTGCCAGGGATTGATGTGTGTGTGTTTTGTTTGGGGAGTAAGCCCCTTGGGCAAGGGTCGCTCCCCATGAGGACCCATTACTGTTGGCCATTGTTGCCCCCCTTGGGGGCAGATGGGCCTATTTTTGTAAGGCCCATCTGCTCCCAAGAGGGAGGAGAAAGCACACTGGACACCAAGGAAGATTTTTTTTTTTTTTTAAAGACAGTGGGGGTACGGCCATACCTCCTTCTCAAATAAATGGGGGTAAAGTTGTTCTGCCATTGGGGTGGTGGCTACTAACCAGTATGGGCATGGTTATGCCCCCCACCCCAACTGAAGGGAGTAACAATCATTCAGCTCTCCCCGCACACTAAAACATCTTATCCAATGGCAAGCAAGAGGACATTTGATTATTTTGCATTTTGGTTTTACGTTTGGACCATGAGAGCTTGTCTATCTCTCAAAATCGTCCCACTTGGAATGGTGAGGGCTGCACTTTTTGGACTCTGGGACACTGCCATCTAGGTTTTCCTAGGTGCCGGATGAGCTAGAGGCCAAAATCCACAACTAGGCACTTTGCAAAAACAGGTTAGTTTTCTTTGGGAAAATGTGATGTGTCCCCGTTGTGTTTTGGGGCATTTCTTGTTGCGGGCACTAGGCCTAGCCACACAAGTAAGGTACCATTTTTATAGGGAGACTTGGGGGAATGCTGGGTGGAAGGAAATTTGTGACTCCTCTCAGATTCCAGAACTTTCTATAATCGAAATGTGAGGAAAAAGTGTTTTTTAGCCAAATTTCGAGGTTTGCAAGGATTCTGGGTAACAGAACCTGGTGAGAACGCCACAAGTTACCCCATCCTGGGTTCCCCTAGATGTCTAGTTTTCGGAAATACCAAGGTTTGCTAGATTTTCCTAGGTGCCGGATGAGCTAGAGGCCAAAACCCCCAGCTAGGCACTTTGCAAAAAACAGGTTAGTTTTCTTTGGGAAAATGTGATGTGTCCACGTTGTGTTTTGGGGCATTCCCTGTTGTGGGCACTAGGCCTACCCACACAAGTGAGATACCATTTTTATTGGGGGACTTGGGGAAATACTGGGTGTAAGAAAATTTGTGGCTCGTCTCAGATTCCAGAACTTTCTATCATCGAAATGTGAGGAAAAAGTGTTTTTTAGCCACATTTTGAGGGTTGCAAAGGATTCTGGGTAACATAGCCTAGTGAAAGTGCCACAAGTTACCCCATCCTAGGTTCCCCTAGATGTCTAGTTTTTGGAAATGTCCAGGTTTGCTAAGTTTTCCTAGGTGCCGGATGAGCTAGAGGCCAAAATCCACAGCTAGGCACTTTGCAAAAAACAGGTTAGTTTTCTTTGGGAAAATGTGATGTGTCCACGTTGTGTTTTGGGGCATTTCCTGTCACATGCACTAGGCCTACCCACACAAGTGAGGTACCATTTGTATTGGGAGACTCGGGGAAGTGCTTGGTGTAAGGAAATGTGTGGCTCCTTTTAGATTCCAGATCTTTCTACCACTGAAATGTGAGGAAAAAGTATTTTATTTTACCAACTTTTGAGGTTTGCAAAGGTTTCTGGGAAACAGAACCTGGTGAGAGTGTCACAAGTTACCCCATCCTGGGTTCCCCTGGGTGTCTAGGTTTTAAAAATGTATAGGTTTGCTAGGTTTCCCTAGGTGCCGGCTGAGCTGAAGGCCAAAATCCATAGATAAGCACTTAGCAAAAAACATGTCAGTTTTCTTTGGGAAAATGTGATCTGTCCACGTTGTGTTTTGGGGCATTTCCTGTTGTGGGCACTATGCCTAGCCACACAGGTAAGGTACCATTTTTATCGGGAGACTTGGGGGAATGCTGGGTGGAAATATGAGGAAAAAGTGTTTTTTAGCCAAATTTCGGTATACAATGAAAGCCCATTTCAAGGTGCAGCTCATTTTTTGGCTCTGGGTGCCTATGCTTTTTGATAAACCTACAAGCCCTATATATCCCCACAACCAGAAGAGTCCAGTAGATGTAACAGTATATTGCTTTAAAAAATCTGCCATAGCTGGAAAATGTTATAGAAGAAAATGTAGACAGAAATGGCTCTTTTTTTCACCTCAATTTCATTTTTTAAAAATTTTAGATGTTACTTTCTGTAGGAAAACCTTGAAGCATCTACATAAATGACCCCTTTGTGAATTCAGAATGTTGTGTAATTTTCAGAAATGTTTAGCTGTCTGGGATCCAACATTGGTTTCATAGCCATGTCTGCCACTAACTGGAAGGAGACTGAAAGCACATTTTTTTTTTTAAATGGGGTATGTCCCAGTAAAGTGCCAACATTGTTTTGAAAAATGTGGTTTTCTGATTCAAGTCTGCTTGTTCCTGAAAGCTGGTGTTGGAAAATGGGTTATTGGTAAGGGCAGGTAGGTACCTACACCTAGCAACAAGCCACTAACCTCCACTTAGGTCCAGTTAGGTCTCAGTAAATTAACCCCAGCTCAACCCTTGGTAGCTTGGCAACGAGCGTCAAGGCTTAACTTAGGAGACAGTGGCCCTCATTCTGACCTTGGCGGTCTTTTCGCGAGACCGCCGAGTTACCGCCGCGGTGAAGACCGCCGACCGCGGCGGTATGCCGCTGTGCGCATTCCGACCGCTGGGAGCGTTCCGCCGGGAAACCGCCAGCAGCCACACTGGCGGTCGGCGGAAAAGTGGAGACTGGTCAACCTCCACCGCCACGCCAGCAGAACACCGCCCACAGAATTACGACCCACATATCTGTGTGGCGGTCTTCTGTTGGCGGTGTTCTGTTGGCGGTCACCTCCCCATGGCTCCCGTCGCCTCCCGGAGGACCAACGCGCAAGGTAAGTTGACCGTCTGTGAGGGGAGGGGGAGGGGGGGTGTTGTGTGATGTGGGCGTGCATGGGGGTGTGCGTGTGAGTGTGTAGAGGGGGTGTGTGAGTGCGTGTATGCGGGCGGGGGGTGCTGCTGTGTCTATGGGTAATGTGTGCTGTTCGGCAGGTGCGCATGTCTGCATGTATGTGTGCGGGTATGTGTCCCCGTTGTGTATGTGTGTGTAGGGGGTGTGTATATGTGCATGTTGGGGGTGTGTGCATGTCGGGGTGCATGTATGTGCATGTCGGGGTCGGGGTGGGGAGGGGGTTCGTACCACCTCTGGGGGGTGGCAGGGGGGTGGAGGGTGTGGGGGGAGGACTCGGGTGGGTAGTGGGGGAGACCCCTATCAGTGCCAGGGAAGGAATTCCCTGGCCCCGATAGTGCTTACCGCCATGGTTCGCATGGCGGTTCCCGACCGCCAGAAACCGCAGCGGTAGGCAGGGTCATGATACCGTTGGCGGTCTTGGGACGACCGCCGGGCCGGAGTGCGCAAACTCCAGCCCGGCGGTCATGACCGCCGTGGCGGTCGGAGTTGGGAAGTGGCGGTCGATCGCGGCGGTGACCGCCGCGGTCAGAATGCCATTTTTCTGCCCGCCGGTCTGTTCGCGGTCCGACCGCCGCCTCTCCGCCGACCGCCAAGGTCAGAATGAGGGCCAGTGTGTAAAGCATTCAAATATCACAAAACAGTAATTAAATAAAACACAGGAAACAGTTTAAAAATCCAAAACCAATTTATAAAAATAGTTTATATTTTTATCTTTAAAATGACACAAAAACGAATAAAATCGGATAAAGGGAACCGGAGATTTGAATTTTTAAAGAATTATTATTTTTCTAGCGCTTAGAAACAAAAAGCGCCAATCGGGTCATCTGGTTGCACCTCGACCGGGGCAAAGTCAAACTTTCAGGCCGACCGCGATGGAGCCCTGCTCGGCTACAGGTCGCGGGAGGCCTCGGTTAAAAAGTTACCTTCTGACTTAGTCTTTATTTTGAAGATTTTCTTCAGCGGGACGAACCTGCCAGTCCTATCTGACCTCCTGGAGCCCTTCTCCGGATACGCGATGCTGGATTCCTCGGTGGAGATTTTTACCTTCGGACTTAGTCGTTTTTTCGAGGTGAAAATCCTTCGACCGGGGTAAACCTGGATCTTGATCTGACGTCCATGGAGCCCTTCTCGGATACGATGGCTGGGAGGTCCCGGTCAACTTTTTACCTTCGGACTTAGGGCCTCATTCTGAGGCCGGCGGGCGGCAGTCGCCGCCCGCCTGGCGGGAACCGCCATATGGCCGCTCCGCGGTCGAAAGACCGCGGAGGCCATTCTGGCTTTCCCGCTGGGCTGGCGGGCGACCGCCAGAAGGCCGCCCGCCAGCCCAGCGGGAAACCCCTTCCCACGAGGAAGCTGGCTCCGAATGGAGCCGGCGGAGTGGGAAGGGTGCGACGGGTGCAGTAGCACCCGTCGCGAATTTCAGTGTCTGCTAAGCAGACACTGAAATTCAAAGTGGGGCCCTCTTACGGGGGCCCCTGCAGTGCCCATGCCATTGGCATGGGCACTGCAGGGGCCCCCAGGGGCCCCACGACACCCCTCACCGCCATCCTGTTCCTGGTGGTCGGAACCGCCAGGAACAGGATGGTGGTGAGGGGGTCGGAATCCCCCATGGCGGCGCAGCAAGCTGCGCCGCCATGGGGGATTCCTCAGGGCAGTGGAAAACCGGCGGGACACCGCCGGTTTTCCTGTTCTGACCGCGGCCATACCGCCGCGGTCAGAATGCCCTGCGGAGCACCGCCAGCCTGTTGGCGGTGCTCCCGCCGACCCCGGCGGTCCTTGACCGCCGGGGTCGGAATGACCCCCTTAGTCTCTTTTTCGGAGATTTTTCTTTACCGGGATGAACCACCAAATCAGGCCGGGTCGCGATTGAGGCAAGCCGGCTAGAATTTCCGCGGCAGGTCGGTCCCTCTATGGAGCTTTTTTTACAAAAATTCTCAAATCTTCTCCAAACTTCTGGGGCTTCACCCAGATGTTCTTTTAAGGTACTTTTGGGGTCCACAGCTCACCCCAAGGGTCCAGAAGTTCTGAGATGGTCCTTGGGGGGTGCGGACTACCACTCCCAGAATGCACCTGGCGCAAACTCCTTTTTGGCCACTGGACAGTGGTCAGCTGGTCACTTTCTTCAGGAGTTGGTGCAGGGGACTCTGGTTAGCAATTTTTCACATGTAGGAAACAGGGAGTCCCTCCTTGAACCAGTTGAAGCCAGGCAAAGTCCTTCTTGTGGTGAAGCCCAAGTGTGCAGCTGGTGCAGTCCTTCTGAGTGCAGGTTCCAGGTGCAGGCCAGGGGTCCAGCAGGGCAGTCCTTCTTCTCCTTTAGTTCTTTTCTTGTTGAATTCTGGTGGGGATCTGAGGTGTGGGTGCAGGTCTGCCAGTTTTATCCTTGCTCCTGGGTGAAAAGCAGGGGGGTCCTGGTTCTCCAATCAGGTACAGGGTCGTCCCCCTGTGATGACCACTTCCTGGGAAGTGTGGCAAAAATCCATCCCAGTGGGCAACATTCTCTAAAAATCCAACATGGCTGAATCTGATTTTTGGAGGTTACATCTGGCTGAGCCCACCCACTGGTGTTGCTAAAAATCATAAACACACCCCTCTCCTGCCCTCTCCTAATCTAATCAAGGGGGCACCTAGCTGTCTGGGGTTTCAGGATGTGGGGGTGTTGCTGGTTGCTCCAAATGTCCTTCTCTGCCTTTGAAGACCAGTTTGGCAGCCCTCCCCCTTCCTGCCTCACCATCTGCTGAGGGGAGATTCTCTCCCACAAGCACATTCCTTTGTGTGAAGCCAGGCCACTTCACACCTCATTAAGGCAGCTCGGCTAAGCTGCTGCAGGCTGGCCAATCAGAGCACAGCAGCAAAAACAATGCAGGGCTGAAATTGGCAACTTTTTAGGTAAAGTCTATAACTCTTTACCTGAACAAGTTATATTAAATCCAACAACTGGAAGTTGTGGGATTTATTACAACAAATTATTTGATACCAAATTCTTGGTATGCATCTTTTAAGGAGACTTTAAAATTTAAAACAAAGTCTCCCCATTCTAGCCTATGAAGGCCATTTACTTCAATGAGGGAAAAACGAATTTGGCTGTTTTTACCTCACCAGGGTTTATAAATCTATTTTTATAAAGTCCCTGCTTATAGTTACATGGCACCCAGCCCTAGGGGCACATAGGGCACACCTTAGGGGTGACTTATATGTAAAAATAAGGTAGTTTAAGACTTTGGAACTACTTTGAATTCCAAAGTCGAATTTCCATATAACTTTAATTTAAAAGCAGCCAGCAAGGCAGGCCTGCCTTTAAAATGACACTGGGCACCTCAGCAGTGCACCTATGGGTGCACCACCTATGCTGTGGTCCCTAAACCTACATGCCCTACCATATACTAGGGACTTATAGGTAGGTTAACTTAGCCAATTATAATTAGCCTAATTTGCATATCCATTTTACACAGAGCACAGGCCCTGGGACTGGTTAGCAGTACACAGGGCACCATCAGAGTCAGGAAAACACCAGCATAAAGTGGAAAATGGGGGCAAAAAGTTAGGGGGCCTCTGCAATCAGCCCTGTTTTCTCACAGCTGGGAATGTAGTGATTTTAGCACCGCAAACCCTTTGTTGATGCCATATTCATTGAAAAAACTACAAGCTTTCTCCTGCAGATCTTTTTTCTTCTTTTTATAAAAAAAACTAAATTTTTGTTGTATTTTTGCTAATATCTTGGTCTCCTCTGGGGAAACCCACAAACTCTGGGTACTTCTAGAATCCCTGGGATGTTAGAAAAAAAGAATGCAAATTTGGCATGGGTAGCTTATGTGGATAAAAGTTATGAGCGCCTAAGCGCGAACTACCCTAAATAGCCAAAAAAAGGCTTTGCACCTGATGGGGAAAAGGCCTGGCATCAAAGGGGTTAATAGGTGTGTAGTTCGGTGAGCAGGTTCCGATAATGAGGAAGGCTGGTTTGATGCGGTATCATAACAATTTAGACTAGTATTAAGTACAGTATCCAAAGAGGAAATTAACTGTTTAAAAACTAATTTTAGGTATCTCCTCAGAGAGAAAAAAACTATCTTTTTCCACACTAATTGGAAATGGAGGTAATACAGTCAGGAGACAAGAGAGCATTTTGCCAGCGAGTGAAGAAAGCCCATAATGCTCATCTGGGGACACTCACCTGATTGGGGAGAATACCTGGGGTTTATACCTGGAGGTTTTACATGGTTCCCTGCCAATGTTGCCCAATCCTGAGGTGAGCCCTTCTAGGAGTGTCAAACCCGTTTGGTTTCCTGTAAAGAGTTAAGATCAATAATTGACTGTATTAAGATAGCTAGGGTCACAGGTCCAAAGAATATCCCCGCAGCCTTAATCAAGAGAAAGAGTGATGGGTGGGCTAGGATTTATTCATTCCTGTTTGGTTGGAAGAGCACAACAGTGCTATTCCCCTTTCATGGAAAGGCTCTGTTGCGAAGCCTATACTAAAAAAGGGATATTACGTAGATTGATTAGCCTCCTGGATATCTCAGAGAAGATATTTTCAAAAATCTCATTGACACATCAGTATAAATGGGTAAAGGAAATAAAACTAGTCACTATTAAGCAGGATGGGTTTTGTGAAGGCCACTGCACTGTAGATCAGTTTTGCCCTTTCGGCCATCATTAGGAAACATTGGCAATCAATCAAAGGCTGCGCTGTTGCTTTATTCATTTTTGTACAGGTTTTGACACAGTAGATAGGGGTCTGTTGTGGGCGAAACTACACTCCTGGATGATACCATCCACCTGACTCAGTATAATAGAAGCATTACATACTGACAATTGCATCTCTGCTGAATGGGAGAGTACCTGGAACCAAATGATCACCAAATTGGTTAGGAGGAGGACAACCAGTATGGGTACATAGATATGAAGTAGGAGCATGTATTGAACAGCACCAAGAAAAGTACAGAGCTCAATGTTGTTGACGCGGAGAAACCCTAGCTATATTTTAGTCACAAGAGACTAGATAGTGGATTTCACACACTAGGTCGATGAACTGAACCAAATCTGTTTTAGAGAAAATGGCATTTGAAATGCATCCTAAACATCACATATAAGGTATGATAATCAATTCAACTCCAAGAACCACACCAGTTTATTAAGAAGTTAATGATTTATTTCCCTATATTAACAACGCTAAAGTCACTAAAATAATTCTCAAACACAAATGATAGAAATAGAGAAACAATAAAGGCTGATTCGAACGCCAGATATATCTAAGTTTAATCAATGCAAAAAGACAAATTATCTCAATGGTTATTATACAAAACCTTAGCAACAGAATCTGAGCAAGAGAAACTGAAAATTTCTGATAATGATAAGACACAAAAATATTATCAACAATTCATGAGCATGTGAGTAACACCTCACTAACCACTAATTAGCATCAACATGTTGGGCTTCGTATAAAAGTTTTAGTGACACAAATTTAGAAATATTTATCAAAAATATGCAGCAGTAAATAAACATTTGCAACTGGTACCTGAAAAAGAAAAGACAAATAACAATTGACAGCTCCTACATTTACCAAATCACTACGGTAATCAACAACAACATCTGCTTCGTCAGTGGGACAGCAACATCAGGCACCAACATCAGGAGAGGAACAGGTGTAAGTTAGAGATAATGGTTTAGAATTTGGACTATAAGATACACCAAACCATCTGGACATAAGTTCAGTATTGAACTCACATAAATTAATAAAGTACCAGAATGTCAATAGACTATCTGGAAAACATGAAATGTGAAAGTGACAGGAACGTACAGAATAGAATCTGTAGAACTCAGGATACACGGCAATCCCAAAGAAGAATGACCTATAATCAATGGTGACTGATCATTAAATTAAACTTGTTAAATGAAAATGATTGGCCAAAGCATGAGGGAAGAAAGTTATGACTGATCAGAACTTTAACAAATATCAACATTATACAATTAGTTTACTCCAAGCAATTCAATTTGCTGTTATTTCATTGTCGAAATCTAAACTAATACAGTAGTGTCCTGTACTTCCTCTTCTCCAGCCTCATCTGTGGATCCATTGTTTTCCCTCCACAAGAATACGAAGTCACAGGGAAAAGGATTACAAAATATGTTACCACACCATTTACTTTTCCCTCGAGGAAAAACATACACTTTAGAAACATATCTACAAACAATCAGTCAGACTACGGAACACACTAGAAAAAATTTCTACAGCTTAGATTACACAATGACCTTGCATCTGCTTCTACTTCAGTACAACAGAGGCCACTAAATACACATTTAATTCTGACACATATTTTAGTTAAGAAACACATTCTCTTGTAAAAGACCATCAGCTTACGTTATCATGAAAAACAAAATATAGGCCTTACACTTGATGGTGGCCATTCAGTTAGTCACAATTCTCATAAACACAGTATTATTATTAGATAAATTCACACATTAATCTGTAAGTATAATTACGTAAAGGCTAAACAAATTATCAAGAAAATCTCAGCTCTCACAATCCTTCCTCTGATGACAATATATGTCATCACATAAAAATCCAAAATAAATGTAGTATTTCATTTCATAATTCAGAATCTTAATTCATTCACTTTTTTCTAAATGTTCTTTCTCCTTGAATTTCTCCCAAAAAATCTTTCCTTTTGAGCATCTACCCTCCTTTGTTTCTTTTTAAATCGTTTTCTTTTAATGATTTGAAATATTCTATATATTCCCCAGGCAAAACACAGTAACCAAAATCCATTTGACTAATTTTAATATAATGCCTTCTCCTAAGATGCTAAGCCAATTTCCCACGGAAGCAATTCCTTTGCCAGCTTATTCCCAAACAGTAGTTTCAGTTAATTCTTTTAGTTCTGTTTTATCTTTGTTAAATTGTTAATCAAACCTTTAACTAATTTACTATTGTCCAGTATTTATGAACAACAGTGACGTGGACCAAATAATTTGCAAAGTCCCCCCTCTTTGCTAAAGAATGTCTAACGCAAGGCGGTTCTAAAGAGCCATAGCTGTTGTAGCAGCCATTTCAGTATCTAAGAGGAGAATAGCTCCTGAATAATCTGTTAACATGTTATCCACAACTGAAGACAAGTTCTGTATTTTTATTGAATTCAGAACATCTCCCATTTAAATAATTATTGCTCCAAGTATGTCTCCCACAATGCCAGAAACTGATTCTTGCTTGTGTCTCGTTTGAATTTCCGTAAATTTAGAAAACTTACTTAAGTCTTCCAGCTGGTACATTTTCGGAAAGACTATTCCCAAATAACATGTGCCATACCATCCTCTAGGAAGACGATAATAAGCATTCGTCCCACAAATATAATATACTCCAGGCACTGGAGGATCCTGACCATTTAACATGAATTCCATTTACTCTGAAACAAAAACACATGTCTACATTCACTTGTACCCACATATATTCTATCAAAGTAACTTTGTGGCCTATATATACAAAGGTTTCCTACATGTTGTGCATCTAACGGTAACTTACCTTGTTTAGTGATGTCAGTGTATGCATTATCAATCCCAGGACGACGGTGAACTACTCCCTTATCTATCTTAGCTTTGATTGCTCTTCTCCTGTCTGATTTGTCATCTAGGGACTTCTTTTCTAAAGGTGAAAGTAAATAGCTAAAGTTGTTACAATGCATGAATGCAGTTCCAAAGGTTAATGTAGGTTCAAAGAAACCCCTTACCAAAACTATGTCATTTTCCTTTGCTACTCTACTTAAATATCTAATTATAGGTACAAAAGAAAATACTACATCATAGTTAGTAAAGAAATATCGAATATATTCCTGGCAGAATTGTGTTAGTAAAAGACTACAAATTATAGCATAAGTAAGCGGTAAACTATGATAAGCACTTCCTGCTTCAACAGAGGCTGGAATTTGTGTAGACATAACAATCTTTTGCATCCATTATATCAACATACTCACACAATAAGCGATAGAAGACATTAGAAGAAAGTTCTTTCTCTTTGTGTAAGTATTTATCATCTATTTTAAACCTATCTATTGCTGAAAGAGTAGTAGTAGACTCTAAAGGACTAACAGTTGTGAGTGTTTCTACAGTATTGTTGGCTCCATTCATCTAAAAAACAATCAAATTCACAATCAATAACAAACATGCTATTGTACAAACAATTGCCAAACCAATAGCTATACATTTACAACAACTATTCTTAGTGCGTTGATTACTAAAGTTCCCTGGGTCTGTAAAGAATCAAAAAGTAGAAGTAAACAAAAACAGATTGATGGCTACGTAGCAAAAGTCAAAAACAAAAATAAAAGACAACAAATTTAAAAATCTTCAATCTTCAATCCCTCCTAAATTTTGTGTTTTTTTTTTCAACAGTTCATTCACATTATCAGTATTCTTCTTGTTTGTCAAATCAGTTTAGCAGCTTTTCAAGTCAGGTTATCAAAGACTCTTTAGGTACGACTTCATCAAAGTCTTTTCATTCAATTTTCAAACATTCAGCTTCAGTCTTTTCTTTTCTCTTCACATTCCAAAATATAAACTCTATCAAATTCAAAAATTCTTCTTGCCATCTATTTGTAGTTACATATGCCCATTCAGGCCCAGATTATCTTTGATTTGCAACTCTCTTTCTGTTCACTCTCCAACTACTACCAGCTTCTTCTTCACTAAGATCTTCTCCTTTGTTTAACTCGTTTTCTTCTTGAATTGGTGGAACCACATTTATTTTTCCTGATTCTGAGCTTTTCTCTGGCCAGTTGTCACCTTTCAAAGGTCTTCTTGTTAACACTCTTTGCAGAATCAAACTCGAACTCTTCTCCTTTGACGTTCCCGTAACTGGTTCAGGAGGAGTCAAACCCTCTTGGCTTGGATGTGTCTCAACTCCCTTTCTATTTGGGACAGTCACTTGTTCAGTGTGGTTCGTCGGACCACCTGCTTCTGAGGACACCCTCCTCCGAGCAGTGTTTCTCTCGACCAGTGCTCTCTCTTGTTTTCCTTGGACCGGTTCTTTTACTATTTAATTTGTTGATTCACCCTCCTCTTCCAGGATACTCTCTACTTGGTCTGATACAGAAGTGGGTAAATCGATTGGTACTCTTTCAGGTACGGTCTCCAGTTCCTCTTTTTCTCTCGGTTGTCCTGGAATACGTGTAGCAGCAGGAAATCTCAACAGCTTTTCTTCTTGCTCTGTTGGATTGTTTACTTCCCTAGTGTGGCTTGCATGCACCCAGTTTGCAAGTCCTGCATACTATACAGCTGTAGTTGTGAGTAATCACTTGATAGGGTCCTTTCTACCTTGGCTCCAAGCACGACTTCCTCACGTCTGCTAATGCGTCCCTTTATGATAATTTATTACATATCAGGACTCGTTTTAGGCCAATGAATCTTTTGACCCAGTTGAGAGACACCTTAGGACGAGATAACTAATCAATATGTCAATCAATACGTCAATAATGTCATCAATATTTATTACCACAATGCATTTCACTTTAGTCAAAGACATTAATCGATTCAAGACCCCACCATGGCCTTGCAGTCATGAATAACCACACCATTTTAGTAGAATTTTATGAGTTTTATTCCCTATTAGTTACAATTCTAAAAGTAGATGTGTTAATCTCAAAACCAAGAAACACAATAGCATAGTCACAATATGGCAATTCTGGTAACATTTTGTTAAGGCAAGAATCACAAACATCAGAATATAACACGGCGTGAACATAGATCCATTTTAGCAAATTGTCATTAACGCGTCAGTTCGACAAAGCATCGTTTCTGTCGTTTGTCTATTTGTGTCAGTTCAGTGAACCCCTGTCCTACCCACTGATTAGCATTAGCATGTTGGGCTTCATGAAAAAATAATTTAGAACACCAGTTTGGAAAACATCTAGCTATGGTCTCTGTCAAAAGAAAGCAGTTGGCACCTAGAAAGGAAAAACAAACAGACAAATCACCATTTCATTGTCATAGTTACCCTCCAAGGTTTAGGTCAGCACTCAGGTTCAGTCTTTGTCTTCAGGACATCAGTTGATTTGCCATCAGTCAAAACTCAGCTCTGGGGCACAAAAAGGGGTACTTCCCTCATAAGGAGGCAAAGTGTAAATGGGCAATCTAAGGACGAGGATGGTTTTAAATAAACCAATAAGTCACCA
This sequence comes from Pleurodeles waltl, assembly GCF_031143425.1. Taxonomy (NCBI): domain Eukaryota; kingdom Metazoa; phylum Chordata; class Amphibia; order Caudata; family Salamandridae; genus Pleurodeles; species Pleurodeles waltl. The sequence goes on from NC_090443.1 coordinate 599,539,609, forward strand.
AACAGAGTGACAAAGTTTCTGGATCAAATCAGCAGCATCTCCCTAACCAATCTAAATGGCTCCCAGTGTCATGGGTTTTTATCCCTTTTTCGTTGTACATTCCCCTAAAATGTCATTGATTTATGGTTATACCCCACTATCTTTACCCTATTAGAAAACAGATTATGTCATTAATCTTTCACCCCATATTATTTTACAGACATTTCATTGGTCCATATGTTTGACGCCTTCAGAGGTAGCACGTCTGGTATGATTTCATCCTTCTGTAATTCTTTGCACATCTTCTGGTCAGTAGCTCCATTGTCCGTACCGGTTTGAGCGACCTTGTACATTATACTAATCTACACTGTTGCTTTTCAACTAAACATTTTCTACAAGCAATATGAGTTTCGTGAGAACGGATCCACTATAGTTACATTCAGCTTCTAGTTGAAGAAAACAAAAGGTCATGTCCTTTTGCGAGTCAGCACACTGCACGTTTAGAAAAACACATTCAATATGAGAGCCAGGCAGCTAAGCTTCGGCTCATGATAATTTAAGGCCTACAATTTTATTTAACATACTTTAATAACATAATCATTAATAATTAGTACAACTCTATGGTGGTCATTACAACATTGGTGGTAAAAGCCACATGCCGCCGTGCAGAAGACCGCCAACACACCGTCGCGGCCGCGGAATTCCGCCACAGCTATTATGACCCACATTTCGGAATCTGCCAAAATTCAGACACCCACACAAGTCCGCCACACCAAAGGTCAGTGATAAACTAGCGAAAACAAAACCGACACTGTGACGGCAACAGAAATACGTCCACACTATCACGACAAACGAATCCACGCAGCGGTCTTTCAACCGCGGTATTCCATTGGTGGTACACACCGCCGCGCTCAAAATACACACACATTTACAAAACACTACCACATTGGACAATTTGAAATACACACACCTGATACACATACACACACCACTCCCACACACCCAATACAATATAAAACACACACCCACATCACCCACAAACCCCTACGACCCCATTTACCGAGAGAAGGCCAGAGAGAGAGCACCAGCAAGAACAACAGCATCCACAGGCACACAACACCATCACCCACAGAACTTCCACGCACCTCACACAACACACCACCACATATCACCACACACTCCACCCCACACATCACCTACACCACCACATGGCACGGCAAAGACACCCCAGGTTCTCGGAGGAGGAGCTCAGGGTCATGGTGGAGGAAATCATCCGGGTAGAGCCACAGCTATTCAGAGCACAGGTGCAGCACACCTCCATTGCAAGGAAGATGGAGCTATGGCGAAGAATAGTGGACAAGGTCAACGAAGTGGGACAGCACCCAAGAATTCGGGAGGAAATCAGGAAGAGGTGGAATGACCTACGGGGGAAGGTGCGTTCCGTGGTCTCAAGACACCACCTGGCGGTTCAGCGGACTGGCGGCGGACCCCCACCTCCTCCCCCACAACTAACAACATGGGAGGAGCAGGTCTTGGAGATTCTGCTACCTGAGGGCCTCGCAGGAGTAGGTGGAGGAAGGGACTCTGGTAAGTCAAATCTTAACTATTACAACCCCCACCCTACCTGCAAGCTATCACATACCCCCATCCTCACCCTCACCCCCAGCACCCCAACTCCTCACATATGTCCCAATATCACAAACCACCCATCCCAACACCAAGCCCTGCATGCAACAACAAAGCATGGACACCCATCACTAAAGCATGCCCACTGCACATACCCATACAACCCCCTAAACCAGTGGTTCCCAAACTTTTTCGATCCCCGGCTCCTTTGACCTATTGGTCGTGTTGGCCACGGCTCCCCATTATGTTACTTTTTTTTGGCGGGTGGGGGAACGTAATCCCAGCCTGTACCTGTACTTGTACCTACACTATTTACAGTTTGTCTTCTTTATTCTCTCCTTCTGGTTGCTGAAAAACATTTATTGGAAACTATTTTTGTTCTTTGGTCATAGGGATATTATTAATGGTACTTTGGCGCCCTCCGCTGGTCACAATAATTAATGCAGGGGGTTTTGTTTCCAATACCATGATGAAAAGCTGCCGATTCAAAGCACCTCCGAGTGGTTTCCAGACTGTGTGCGGCACCCCTGGCTAGTTTTGAGGGCGCACCAGGGAGCCGCGGCGCACAGTTTGGGAACCACTGCCCTAAACCATCCTCACACAAGGTCTCACACAGGAATGCAAGCACTGGGGTACACGGTCACCCACCCATTGCACACCATGACACACACAGACGTAATAACCATCCTTTTATACCCCTGCAGGACACCTACCCAACGCCACCGGACAGGAGGGTCCACACATGTCCACACCACCAACAGAAGAGGCCCACAGTGATGACAGCACCTCTGTCCAACTGGATCTAGATGACCAGCCCGGCCCATCGGGGACCTCGGGACAGTCGGTTCCCATCACCCAGTCACAGGCCACTACAGACCTTCCACCCTCTGGAAACACCAGCAGAGCACCCACCCAGTGGGCCCATACCTCCGTCCCCAGGACACGCCAATCAGCTGTGTGTCCACCACTACAGGGAACCCAGGATAACCCACCATCCCAACAACAACAGGGACCTGGGGGCAGTGGTAGTGGGCACACAGTCCAGGGGACGGAGGCCCAGGAACACAGGGGATCTGGGAGAGCTGCTGTGCGACAGGGGGCAGACAGGCCAAGGGAACCCACTCTCCACGAGGCCCTCTCCTCCATCATGGGAGCCTACCACCACTCCCAGGAGACGATGGCAACTGTACTGGCCAAGTTTCAGGAGACCCAGCGCCTGCAGGAGGAACAGTATATGGGCTTCAGGGAGGAACTCAGAACCATCAACTCCACCCTGGGCACCATCGTAGGGGTGCTGAAGGAACTTGTGAACACCAGGAGGGACACTGTGGCACTACAAGGGGCCCCTGACACTAGCATGGACGATGAACTGCCCACCACCTCTGCCGACGCTAGTGGACAGGAGGCACCACCACAGGACCACCACACCAGCACCCCACCCCCTGCAGAGGGAGAATCACCCTGCAAATGGTCCCTGAGATCCAGGAGGAAGACAGAGCACGATGCCAAGACCCCCGCCAAGAAATGAGACCACCCTGATTGTCATCCTACTGTCCCACTTTGTCACCCTGTCCATACTAAAACTGCCCCAGCTCCACTTCCTATGCCCATATGGGCAATGCACCTGTGAGACTAGTAGACTGGACTCTGCCATGGACATTCCTCCGCCATCACCCCTCACCATTTCACTACCCCCTCCAATATGGAGCACTTAAATGAACACACTTAAAGCACAAAACAATCTGGAGTCTGTCTGTGATTTCAAAATAGTGTATTAGCAATTACAGTGACAAAATGCCCTTTCAAGTTGAATGTCAACATACCTAGGAATCTAAACAGATGTCACACAGTGGGACCCACATCTGTGAAATCGTAAGGGAAAGTGACAACCCAGCTACCAAACACTGGGTGAAAATGACACACAGTAGAGAGGAAGTAGTGTTAAAGTACATGTAGTAGGCAGCTCTGTATTCTTACCTGTGTCTCATAGGAAATATTGCTGGATCACTGAGTCCCTGTTGTCCATGTCTTCTTCCCCTGCTTCCTCGTCTTCACTGTCCACAGGCTCCACAGCTGCAACAACACTGCCATCTGGACCATCCTCCTGCAGAAAAGGCACCTGTCGTTGCAAAGCCAAGTTATGAAGCATACAGCAGGCCACGAAGATCTGGCACACCTTCTTTGGTGCGTAGAATAGGGATCCACCTGTCATATGGAGGCACCTGAACCTGGCCTTCAGGAGGCCGAAGGTCCGCTCGATCACCCTCCTAATTCGCCCATGGGCCTCATTGTAGCATTCCTCTGCCCTTGTCCTGGGATTCCTCACTGGTGTCAGTAGCCATGACGGGTTAGGGTAACCAGAGTCACCTGCAAATGTTGAGGGACAACTGTTAGACACGCACTAACCTGGAGGGATAGCCCCAGACCCAGACAACCATTCCCACTGACTTGCTTCCAGGTGCTCACCTAATAGCCACACACGGTGCCTCTGGAGTTGACCCATCACTTAAGGGATGCTGCTATTCCGCAGGATGTAGGCGTCATGCACTGAGCCAGGGAACTTGGCATTCACATGGGAGATGTACTGGTCTGCCAAACATACCATATGTACATTCATAGAATGATAACTCTTCCGGTTTCTGTACACCTGTTCACTCCTGTGGGGGGGACACCAAATCCACATGTGTCCCATCAATGGTACCTATGATGTTGGGGATGTGACCCAGGGCATAAAAATCACCTTTCACTGTAGGCAAATCCTCCACCTGAGGGAAAACAATGTAGCTCTGCATGTGTTTCAGAAGGGCAGACAACACTCTGGACAATACGTTGGAAAACATAGGCTGGGACATCCCTGATGCCATGGCCACTGTTGTCTGAAAGGAACCATTTGCAAGGAAATGGAGCACTGACAGCACCTGCACTTGAGTGGGGATTCCTGTGGGATTGCGGATTGCTGATATCAGGTCTGGATCCAACTGGGTACACAGTTCCTGGATTGTCACGGTCAAGCCTGTAGGTGATAATCAAATGTCGCTCCTCCATTGTCAACAGGTCCAACAACGGTTGGTACACCGGAGGATGCCGCCATCTCCTCACATGTCCCAGCGGACGGTGCCTATGAAGGACAACAGCGAGCACAGAGTCAAACAACTCAGAGGTACGTACCCACAGTTTACACAGAACACCTATCATACACAAAAGGTGGCCTGTGTGTGTTGAGTCTAGGCCTAGGTATGAGTGAAGCAGTCGGAAATGAAGCCATGTGGGCCCCTGAAATGGCGGCTGTCTGACCTCTAAAGTGGGACAATGGGATGTGAGGTAACTGCGCTGGCGTTGCACACTGTCGCGGTAGGCGGTCGAAGACCGCGGCGCAATGCTGCATTGGTTAACATTGGACCCTATGGGTCTCAGGAGCCAATGGCGATGTACGCCGGCCGTGACGGTATGCACGGCCGCGGACGTGACCGCCATTTTCTATCACTTCAATCACTCGATACCTGATCTTCGACAGGAGAGGACCTACACTGCAAGTGCTGCTGTGACCTCGGTCTTGAAGAGACAATGGCTCGAGTGTCTGGGGAAAGGGCCCCTGCCTTCACATTGGAGGAGTTGGAGAAACTCGTGGATGGGGTCCTCCCCCAGTACACACTACTCTACAGTCCTCCAGAGAAACAGGTAAGTACACTGGGAGCATGCTGTATGGGCTATGCCTGTGTGGAGAGGGCTGGATGTAAGAAGGAAGGGGGGAGAGTGCTGCGTGCATGAAAGACAGTGAATGCATGTGCCACATGGCAAGGGTAGGGATGGGGGCCAATCACTTTGACGGTGCAGTTGGTAATAACTTCTCTTTTTCCCCTGTACATTTCATGTAGGTCAACGCCCACCAGAAGAAAGATATTTGGCGTGCCATCGCCAAGGACGTCCGGACCCTGGGGTTCTACCACAGACGGAGCACCCACTGCCGGAAAAGATCGGAGGACATTCGCTGCTGGAGCAAGAAGACGGCGGAGGCTCAGCTGGGGATGGACTCCCAATGTGGGAGGGGTGCCCATCGCACCATGACCCCCCTTATGTTCAGGATCCTGGCGGTGGCCTACCTGGAGTTGGATGGGCGCCTGAGGGCATCACAGCAGACACAAGGGGGTGAGTACACTCTCATTCTGCTGACTTTGCGCGCAGTGGAGGTGTCTGGGTGAGGAGGAGGGCTGTGGGTTTCCCTAGGCCAGGGCGAGTTCCGTAGGCAAGGCCCCTCTGTATGTCAGGCCATATGGCAACCCAGCCCACCTCTGTAGAGTGCCAAGTACAGGTAGTCATGCCGCTGTGTCATCTATGTGTGCAGAGGTCGTCCATAGCCTTGTAGGCCATTTCCCAGAAATTGAACAGTGGAGCCCAAGAGTGCGGCGTAGTGCAGGGGGCTTCTGTGTCTGTCGTGTTCGCCAACGGTAGCGTTAATGCATGCACTCAACATGTCTTTCTTCTGTCGTCCCCCGCCTTTTTGTTGTCTCCCTGTTCTTGTGTGAATTAGCATCATCAGGCGGAGGAGCAGTGGCAATGGAGCACGAGGGAGCTGCATCCCACATGGCCCTGGAGGGTGACACTACAGAGTCTGAATTCACCAGTGGGACGGAGGGCAAGGGGAGCTCCACGGCGGGGACAGGAGCTGACACCAGCGACACGGACTAGTCCTCTGATGGGAGCTCCCTTGTGGTGGCGGCAACATCTGTGCCCCCCGCATCTACAGGTACAACCGCCACCCCCCCTACCAGCACCGCCCTCCCAGCAGCCCCTCAGCCTTTGCCCTGTGCCCGCTCACCAAGGATGGTGGGCATCACCTTCACCCCAGGCACCTCAGGCCCTGCCCCAGTCACCCCTGCTGCCCTCAGTGAGGAGGCCATTGACCTCCTCAGGTCCCTCACTGTTGGGCAGTCTACCATTTTGAATGCCATCCAGGGTGTAGAGAGGCAGCTGCAACAAACCAATGCATTCCTGGAGGGCATTCATTCTGGTCAGGCGGCCCTTCACTGAGATTTTCAGACTCTGGCCTCAGCACTGATGGCAGCCATTGTCCCCGTCTCTAGCCTCCCCCCCTCCAACTTCCTCAACCCCGACCCAATCCCCTGTACCTCAGCCTATCCCAAGCACACCTACAGACCAACATGCACACATGTCAACACCCAAGGGAAGCTCAGGCAAACATAAGCACCACACATCCCACAGCAACTCACGCAAGCATCACACACATGCAGACACACCAACATCCACTGCCTCCACTGTGTCCTCCTCCTCCTCGTCTCCCTCCTACCTCCCAGTCTCGTCTGCACTCACACCTGCATGTAGTACCTCTACAGCCACTACGTCCCTCTCCAGCACACCCACCACCACACCCCGCTCATGTGCAGTCACCACCCCCACTACCATTCTCACGTCCCCTCTGTCCTCTCCCAGTGTGTCTGTGACGCCCCCTCCCAAGATACACAAACTCAGGCACACACCCACCCAACAGCCATCAACCTCATGACAGCCTCCAGCGCATGCACCTTCACCCAAAGTCACCAAACGTACACCTCCTACAACCACTACCTCTTCCTCCACTCCCAAACCCCCTCCAGCTACCCGTCCCAGTGTGTCCAAAAAACATTTCCTGTCCACCCTTGACCTCTTTCCCACACCTCCCCCACCCCGACCGTCTCATAGGTCCTGAACTAGCACCTCAGCCACAACATCCCCGGGACCAGTGGTGCATGTAGTCACCGGAATGTGGAGTGCACCGGCCACCAGGGCAGCCAGTGTGGCACGGAGCCACAGCACCCCACCTGTGAAGCATCAGAAGTTGGCCAGTGACCGGCGGGAGAGAGTGAAGACTCCAGCCACCAAAGCCGCTCCCAGGGGTCCCGTTGGGAGTATGGAGTCAGCTGTGACACCTTCCAAGGTGGGGAAGGGCCACAAGAAACCTGGCAAGTCTGGGAAGAGCTGCACGGTGGAGAAGACCGCCATCATCCCCTCTGCCCAGGAGGCCAGCACCAGCCCAGCTGCCCAGGAGGCCACCGCCAGCACAAGCCCAGCTGCCAGGAGGCCACCGCCAGCACCAGCCCAGCTGCCCAGGAGGCCACCGCCAGCACCAGACCAGCTGCCCAGGAGGCCCCCGCCAGCACAAACCCAGCTGCCCAGGAGGCCACCGCCAGCACAAGCCCAGTTGGGCCATGAAGGACCGCCAGCAAAAGGCCTGTTGGGCCATGAAGGATGGCCAGCAGCTGAGACCCAGCAATGGAGACCGCCATCTGAGGCACCGCTGAACTGGGCACCGCCATCTGCAGCACCACTGAACAGGGCACCACCATCTCAAGCACCGCTGAACAGGGCACCGCCATCTCAAGCAATGCTGAACAGGGCACCGCCATCTCAAGCACCGCTAGCCCATGAGCGGCAGGGGCACTGACGCAATTGAGTCCGTCACGGGGTGAATGATGCACTCTGGGCACCATGCCCCCTCCAGAACCAGTGGAGACTGTCATCCACTACCTTTGTCCTTAACAGGATGAAGCACTCTGGGCACCGTGCCCCCTCCAAAACCAGTGGAGACTGTCATACACTACCTCTGTCCTTAACAGGATGAAGCACTCCGGGCACCATGCCCCCTCCAGAACCAGTGGAGACTGTCATACACTTGTGAGACTGTGGCTTTGCACTCCCCAGGATTGAACAGTGGGCAACCCACCCACTGTAGAGACTTGTGAGACTGTGGGTTTGCACTCCCCAGGATATGGCAGTGGGCAACCCACCCACTGTAGAGACTTCAGAGACTGTGGCTTTGCACTCCCCAGGATTGAACAGTGGGCAACCCACCCACTATAGAGACTGTGGCTTTGCACTCCCCAGGATGGAACAGTGGGCAACCCACCCACTGTAGAGACTTGTGAGACTGTGGCTTTGCACTCCCCAGGATATGGCAGTGGGCATGTGGCCCCCTTGTGGATTTGGCGTCGTGCACTCAAGCGGCTGAGGTGCCCCCCCTTTCCCTCCCCCTGAGGTGCCTGTTTTCTTGCACTCTGATGCCCCTGCAGTGTTCTCTCCGTCATGGTCGGGGATCTTGTGTGGGCCTCGCCCATACCGTGTGGTCCCAGTGTTCCACAGACTATCTTAGTGCACTACCTGGACTACTATGCTTGGTATATATTTTGTACATGGTGTATAGATATATTTCTGCCTACTTGTTTTTATTATATTACAATGGTTACACTAATTTTCTATTGTCTCTGCATTCTTCCGGGGGGTTTGGGGGGGTGTTACTGTGATGTATAGATTTGCATTTGTGTGTGTTGTAGTGGGTGAGGGAGGGAGTGTTGCGTGTGTGTGTCCCTGTTTTTTCCCTCCCCGTCCCCTGTGTCATAGGTGCAGTACTCACCGTGGTCTTTGCCACCGGCGTTCGTGCTCCTGGTAGAGGAGCAGGAAGACTATGGCAGGGAGAATTTGGTGTTCCGGGTCCATGGTGTCCTTGTTCCTCGTGGGGTGTGTAGAGGTGAGCGTTTTCCCTTCGAAATTCCTGTTTCCGCCGTGTTTTTATCCGCGGTGAATCCGTCCCGGAAAAGGTGGCGGATCGGTAGGTTGTGATACTGTGGGTGGTACATTGTCTCCCGCCTGTCTGATGGCGGTGACCGCCGCGCTGTTTATTTGTACCGCTGTGGCGGTCGGAGTGTTAAAGTGGCTGTCTTTGTTGGCGGTTTCCGCCACGGTCGTAATTGCAATGTTTTTACCGCCGGCCTGTTGGCGGTTTTACCGCTGCTTTAACACCGTCCGCCACGGTTGTAATGACCACCTAAGTCTAATACAAGAATTTATAAACATTAGTCATTTTCATTAGTACACGTATACATTGACGGCCACTCCCCATGGTCACATTTCAAGTGCACGATTAAGCAAAATGTATTAATACAATTTCTATGCAACATTATCACACATTAGTTCATAAACATTTCATGTTAATATAGAATATAAAAGCAACGCTCTCTCAGTCCCTCCTCTGATGACGCTCGTCATCACATAAACCTTTTCCTTTTTGACCTTTCACTTTTAATTTTTCACTTTGCGCATTATGCGCATTTCAACATCTTGTCCTTTGTGTGTACTCTCCCAAATTTAATTCAACATTTTCTCCCTTTCATTTTCTTTGTTTCTCCTGTTCCTCTTTGTCCAATTTCTTTTAATTCTTTCATTAATTTTGCATGCTCCCCATAAACCCAATAAACAAATCAGGACAATTAATAGACCCAATAATATTTATGCAAGTACCCCGTTCCAAATATTAATAAACCAGCTCCCTACTCTGGCAATTCCTTTTCCAACTTTCTCCCAAACTTCAGGTTCCTTCAAATCTTTCAAATCTGCACTATCTCTAATTAGGTTAGTAAGCATACCTCTAATCTTTTTACTATTATCAGGAATGAATGAGCAACAATGACGCTTGTTGGGCATCTTACAGACTCCGCCGCTCTTTGCTAAAAGAATGTCTAAAGCAAGCCGATTTTGAAGAGTCATAGCTCTTTCCGCAGCAAGTTCAGTATCCATCAGGAGTATAGCCCCTGTGAAGTTTGTCAGCATGTTATTTGCAATAGTAGACAACTTTCGAATCTTTATGGAGTTTAAGATAACCCCTACTGAAGGAATTATGGCTCCAAATATGTCACCAACGACAGCAGTCGCTGTCTCTCGTTTTTGTCTAGCATGTTGTAATTCAGACATTTTAGGTATTTGCTTTAAGTCATCAATCTGGTAGATCTTTGGGAAGACTATTCCCAAATAAAATGTCCCATACCATCCCTTAGGAAGACGGTAATAAGCATTAATTCCACATATATAATAGACCCCAGGGATCGCTGGATCCTGTCCATTTAACATGAATGTCCACTTACTCAGAAACAAAAACACATGCCTACCTTCACTCGTTCCCACAAATAAAGTGTCATGATCAGATTTTGGCCTATATATACAAAGCCTACCTACATGCAATGCATCTATAGCTAATTTGCCTTGCGTCTTTATTGCAGTGTAAGCATAATCATTTGCATATGTGCGTTTTTCTAATCCCTTTTCTAATCTTTCTTTCAGTGCTTTGTGTCTATCATCAGTGTGATCTAAAAAGCTTTTCTCTGTAGGTGTTAATAAGCAGGTCAGATTGTTGCGGTGTGCATAAGCTGTCCCAAATGTTAGTGTCGGCTCAAAGAAACCCCTAACTAGTTTTATACTATGCTCCTTAGCTAGCTTGTTCAGAAACTCAATCACAGGCACAAAGGAAAACACTACATCTAAATTTGAGTAAAAATATTGCACATGTTCTTGGTCATAGAACCTTGTTAGCAGCAGACTACAGCTAATCCCATAAGTTAGTGGCAAGCTATGGTAAGTGACCCCTTCTTGTACTGAGATAGGGATCTTGGTACACACATAACAGTTCCTTGCATCCATCGTATCAACATACTCATTCAGTAAGCGATAGAAGACATTAGTTGAGAGTTCCCCCTTTGAGTTAGTTCCCTCATGCAAATATTTTGTATCTTGCTCAAACTTTCCCACGGTGTTAGTGTAGTAGTCTCAGGTTTTGAAGCATTGTTAGTCACTTTCTTATCCAACCATGGCATTCCCACAATCACACCCACAACTAATATTGCAAATACAATACCTAAGATGACGCTTAACCAATCACACACTTTACCCTTCTTGTTACTACCTCTACTTTAAGCCATGTTCTGTAAAGAATCAGATAGCAGAATAATTCAATCAATTAACTTGAAGACGATTTAAAAACTCTCTTTTTTTTCTTGATGTAAAGTTTCTCTTTCTCTCTCTGCGTGTATTTACAGCGTTTCACTCACCCCAGGACCCTTTTGTCAAATCAGGTTAGCAGCTTGTCATAATCCGTTTTTCAAACTCAAATCAGGTTTCAAATGTCACGTCCGGTAGTTTATCAGTATCTTTTCTCAGCTTTCAGCTTTCAGCTTTCAGCTTTTGATTTCAATTTCTATTTTAACACAATCTCTTTCTCTGTTTGAAATCAGGAACCGTAGTATTGGCCTGGAACTTCTCGATCAAAGCAGAACGCTAAGACTTTTTGTTGCCATTCAGATGTCGTTGCATATGCCCATTCAGTACCTGCGTACCTTCTATTTGCGACTCTCTTTCTTTTCAGCCTGCGTTAGCTTTGCACCTCTCCTTCACTAAGATCCTCCCTTCTAGTTGTATCAACTTCTTCCTCTATTGTTTCACCTGGAACAACCTTTTCCCTTGTAGCTTGTTTCTTTGGCCAGTTATCACCTTTGTGTGTTTTCTTCCTGCTTGGCCTTTCAGGATGCTGAACAGCACCCTCCTCTTGTGCTATGGTGTTTTCTCTTGACGGACCTGCAACTGGCTCAGGGGACTCTGGTGTGTTATGACCTCCCTCTACTATTTCCCCTTCCTCTTCTTCTGGGTCTGTAACGGGTTCAAGCTCTAACCCGTATCCGTCTACTTCTGGGAGAACTTCTCCTTGACTTAGTTCTCCAGCTGCCTCTACTGAGATAGGCTAACCGTCACCTCTCTCGAACTCGTTTACTGCTTGAGGGACTGGGACGTCCTCAGTGGGCTCTCCTGTAGTCTCAGTTCCCCTTTGACTGTTCTCTGGCCCTGAGACTTCCTTCTACAGAATTGCTGAGCCGGAAACTTCAAGTTCCTCATCAGTTGGACATGTCACCTTCTTCGTGTGACTGGCATGTATCCAGTTTGGAACACCTGCACATTTCACAGCAGTGGTTGTTGTCAGTATTACTTGGTATGGCCCCTTCCAGCGCGGCTCCAAACACGATTTCCTCACGTGCTTCTTGACAACCACCCAGTCATCGGTTTGTAGGTTGTGACCTGGGTCACTGATCGGTGGCAATGTGTTGGCCTCCACCTGGTGGGAAAAAGAGCGGACCACATCAGCCAAACCTTTGTAGTAGTCCAACACCATATCATCCGTGATATTCACAAGAGCATTTGCAGGTACTGCAGGCAACCTCATAGTTCTACCCATGAGGATCTCATGGGGTGATAGTCCTGTCTTCTTAACAGGGGTGTTTCTCATTGACATCAGCACTAAGGGCAATGCATCTGGCCATTTCATATTGGTAGCTGCACACATTTTTGCCATCCTTGACTTTAAGGTACAATTCAGCTGTTCCACTAATCCTGATGCTTTGGGCAGTAGCTACAATGCAGCTTCTGTTCAGTGTCTAATGCAGCACACAAGAGCTTTATCACCTCATTGTCAAAGTGTCTGAACCGGGTCGGTAATCGGATTTGTCAAGTACTGGTTTGCTACTCCTACCACTCTTATGGTACGCCCTGATAGTGGCAATTTCGGAACCTCTGCACTTCTGACTGTAGAGCGTGTAGCTCCCGTGTCGACCAAGAATGAAATCTTGTAACCCATCACTTTTCCCTCTACATAGGGTCCCCTCTGATCTACTTATAGGGATGGTGCAAGCCTGAACTCCTCACTGTCTGAACTGTCATCTGACCATTCATCATTCAATCCATCCTCACCATGCAATGGGAACTGCTGCACCGTAATATTATGGCTCATTACTTGACCTGTGACCTGCTGAGAAAGCATCACCTGTTGCTGTCCCATTGGAGCTAATGGTAATTGCATTTGCTGTCTAGGTACCATGGGAACCTGCTGTTGTACTTGCTGCATTTGTGCTGGTTGAACACGTGGCATTTGCATTTGCTGCATGGGCTGTAACCCCTGCATCTGAACCATGTTATTCTGGAAGTTTTGATTTTGGCCTCTCAATTTTGGACCCCTCACATTTTGAAATGTACCGACATCAGTGCTTTGTTGAACAACACAATCATGCACGCATTCGGACATTCCCGCTTCCAATGCCCCATGCCCCGCACGCGTGACATGGTGACATCTTTTTAATCCCCTGCACATCATTTTGAACCACAGCAGTATTCAAGTCTGGACCGCAATTCACAAAACCTCTGCCTCTCGGTTGCGCCTGAAACACACCATTCCCTTGCGGTTGCTGCTGTACCATCTGCTGGATTCCGTTTCCCTGCATACCTACCTGTGCTGCCTTAATCTGCATCACCATCACTTTCTCCTTCAACTTCTTCTGCTTCAGCTCAATCTCGTCACTACAGTACTTCGCATACTGCAACACCTCATCAATCGGCTTCGTTTGCCAACAAATCAAATGATTCTTAATCATCTGGCTATCCTCTGGCCTCAAACCTTCAACAAATCTGAATACAAGATGGTTCATGTATTTCGGCTCAATAGTCTCAGTGCCACTGTAATGTTTGAACGCTTTCAACAACCTCTCATAATAAGCATGGATTGATTCTTTAACCTCCTGTGAGGTCCGGTCGATTTTCTGCCAATCAGTCACTTTCAGCGACACTTTCTGTTTCAAAAACTCAATCACTTTGTGATAGTACTTCATCACCTCCTCAGACGGTGCTCCGGTCACTTTATCCCTTGCCGGTTCTTGCGTTGGCCAATCTACACCTCTCTTACACTCAAGCCATAAGTCAGGTGGCACAATGATCTCAAACAGGGTATTCAAGTCCTCCCAGAGACACTTCGCAAGTTTCACAAACCTATCTGTCTGCTGATACCACTCTATCGGTTTCTCCCTCAACCTGGGATAATCATTTGTGAAAGACAGAATGTCTCCCCTAGTCCACGGTACATGGACTAGAACCCCTCCAGCTGTTTCTCTCATTGGTAATATTTTTACTGTCTCAGTGTCCGGTGAAGCTTTAGTCGGACTTGATCCCGGACTGTCACTTTTCTCCTTATCTCTTTTCTTTGCCCATCTGCCTTCCCACTTTTCTAAGGCTACCCAGATCTGCGCACTCTGCAATATTTCTTTAAGATGTGCTTTTATTCCTGCCGACCTCATGTGGTCAAAGTCTTTAGAGTTGAAGTCTAATCTGTAACTCCTTTTCAAATGTTTAGTATTCTCAATGTCAATATTGTATTTGTCTGCCAGGTTCGCCAACCTCTGATGCATCTTGCCCACTTCTTTAGTGATCTTAGGGCACAGAAACCTTAATTCTGCTTCTGTGTATGATTCTAATCTGTTTACCCCTATTGTCCCTTCCACTAGTTCAGCAGCTTCCACACCCAGTCTCACAAAGTTTAGGTAGTCATCTCTCTCAGATTTTTCTGCGGTCACTATGGCGGGTTGTGAGGTTTTATTATTTCCCAGCCACTCGTTTAACTGTTGCACGGAAAAGCCTTGCAACAAGATATTTCCTGCATGCATCATTGGCGACTGTGATGCATTCGTACTTATGGTCTGTGGAGTTAGCGCCCCAAGCCCTGCCTGTCTCATTGCCTCTAAAGGTGTTTCGGTCGGACTAAGGTCTAACAAGGACCTGGGTCCTTCAACTGATTGCTCTCCCAGAGCCATTAACTCGGGAGTTCCTATGGACCCTCCTCTTATTGCATCTTGGGTCATTACTCTCTGATCACACACAGCAGGCTTACCCTGCGTATACAGGCCCATATTTATACTTTTTGACGCTAAACTGCGCTAACGCAGTTTAGCGTCAAAAAGTTTTGCGCCGTCTAACGCCATTCTGAAGTGCCATGCGGGCGCCGTATTTATGGAATGGCGTTAGACGGCGCAATCAGACCGGCGCTGCCTGGTTTGCGTGGGAAAAAACCACGTAGACCAGACAGCGCCGGCGTAGGGGGAAAATGGCGCATGGGCGTCTTAAAATGGGGCAAGTCAGGTTACGTCGAAAAAATCGTCTTAACCCGACTTGCGCCATTTTTTAACGACGCCCATCCCCCATCAACATGACTCCTATCATTGTAAAGATAGGAGTCATGCCCCCTTGCCCAATGGCCATGCCCAGGGGACTTCTGTCCCCTGGGCATGGTCATTGGGCATAGTGGCATGTAGGGGGGCACAAATAAGGCCCCCCTATGCCACCAAAAAAAAATATAAAAAATAAAAAATTATACTTACCTGAACTTACCTGAATGTCCCTGGGGTGGGTCCCTCCATCCTTGGGGGTCCTCCTGGGGTGGGCAAGGGTGGCAGGGGGGGTCCCTGGGGGCATGGGAGGGCACCTGTGGGCTCATTTTGAGCCCACAGGCCCCTTAACGCCTGCCCTGAG
This sequence comes from Pleurodeles waltl, assembly GCF_031143425.1. NCBI lineage: Eukaryota > Metazoa > Chordata > Amphibia > Caudata > Salamandridae > Pleurodeles > Pleurodeles waltl. The sequence continues at coordinate 599,555,371 of NC_090443.1, forward strand.
CAGGCGTTAAAAAGTGGCGCAAATGCGCCGTTTTTAGCCACGCCAACTCCCGGGCGTCTCTTTTGCCCGGGAGTATAAATACCACGTAAAGGCCTGGGAGTCATTTTTTAGACGGGAACGCCTCCCTTGCATATCATTAACGCAAGGAAGGGGTTCACGCTAAAAAATGACGCACATTCCGGGAACTTTGGCGCTATTCGCCTCTAACGCCATAGTATAAATATGGCGTTAGTTGGCGTTAGTTTTGCGTCGAAATTGCGTCAAAAAAAACGATGCAATTTCGGCGCAAACGGAGTATAAATATGGCCCACAATGGCACCAGTGAACCTACAGTCATTGGTAATGATATGGCGGCTGGTGTCTGACCTGGCCCTAAACCTTGCGGAGCAGTAACTCCTAAGGCTTGACTCACTGAGGCTGGGGCAGGTACTAACGGAGGTCCTGCTGCTGAACTGTACCCCGGAATCAGCTGTTTCTGCGGCTGGGGCAGCAATTGTGGAGTTGGCTCAAACTGCACTAACCTCGATTTAGTGTATATCGGGTCTGGCGGCACTATCAGATTCGTAGTTGTCTCTGGTACTGGGACGTCTGGATAGATTCTCTGTATCTGCGGTGGAGGTTGTAACTGTATCTGCATGTCTGGTGCAGTGGGTACACTGACACCATTCTGTATCAAACCTGTATCACTAGTCTCTGCTGTATCTGTATCTCCCTTCTCCTGCGTCTGGTTCCCAGGACCCGCACTAGTGCTCGGGGCAGTGTCACTTATTGCATAAGGTGGAGGGCGATCATGTAACATTATCTGAATTGTCTTCCTCTATCCAAGACCTCTTAGTCTCTTTTGGTTTGCTAGAGCCTTTGTTTGTCTTACAAGTGGCTTTCTTTCCTTGTGTCTTGTCTCCCTGTGTTATTGCTGGGAACAATTTAAGTCCTTCAACTATCCCCCTTCTCCACATTTTGGTCTCATTGTCCCATCTAGCCTGAGCTAAAGTCTTTTCTGCCCTTCTCATTCTCCTCTCGAATCTCTGTTTAGTAGCCATTAAATCCCAGACTGCTAATGCCTAATACTGAGCTGGCCTCGGAGGTGGCTTTTGTACACTTAACATCCACCTAAAATTTTCCAAGATTCTCGTATTGAACGTTCCATGTTCCGGAAACGCCAAACATCCCTCCTTCTTTGTCAATTTGCACCATTGTTTCATCCATAAGCAAGGCGTGACACCCTTTTCCTCCATTACTATATAAGCTGGAGTACCCTCAGGCGGTGTTGGCTCCCCTTCACTCGCCATAATATATGCGTCTCCTTTCAGAGCGCTCCTAAAAGCTTTGCTAAAATTCATCTTTGCGTCTTCTCTTTTGCTTTGTATTTAATCAGAAAGTGACTTTGATTCCCAGAACACTCTTCACCCACCTTTCTCAACCTATTGCCTCTCACGGACGGCTGCCAATCTGTGCACGACCCCTCTCGGCAACTGGCCTATCCCAGTGCGACACCACTGAAGTCACACTCACATACACTGCAGCAGACAAAGGGGGTGATTCTGACCCCGACGGTACTAGACCGCAGGGGCCAGGGTCGGCGGGAGCACCGCCAACAGGCTGGCGGTGCCCCGCAGGGCATTCTGACCGCGGCGGTTCAGCCGCGGTCAGAAGAGGAAAACCGGCTCGCTGCACCGCCATGGGGATTCAGACACCCCATACCGCCATCCTGTTCCTGGCGGTTCACCCGCCAGGAACAGGATGGCGGTATGGGGTGTCGTGGGGCCCCTGCAGTGCCCATGCCAATGGCATGGGCACTGCAGGGGCCCCCGTAAGCGGGCCCCACTTTGAATTTCACTGTCTGCATTGCAGACAGTGAAATTTGCGATGGGTGCAACTGCACCCGTCGCACCTTCCCACTCCGCCGGCTCAATTCTGAGCCGGCGTCCTCGTGGGAAGGGTTTTTGCACTGGGCTGGCGGGCGGCCTTTTGGCGGTCGCCCCCCAGCCCAGTGCAAAAGCCAAAATACCCTCAGCGGTCTTGCGACTGCGGAGCGGTATTTTGGAGGGGGGAAGTCTGGCGGGCGGCCTCCGCCGCCCGCCAGACTTAGAATGACCCCCAAAGTCTTGCGGCTTGTCCGCCCCTCACTCTGGATTCACACCAAACTAATGCAAAATTACAGCGACCACCTTTTGACAACAATAACAACTCAAATTTGTCGGTTTACTACAAGAAGGGTATACAATCGCATCAGAACTTTACAGAGATTTCACTTGAAGCCTCGGCCGCTACTCTCTCTTTCTCAGTTCCAGCATACGCAAGCAGAATTCGACCCGCAAATCCTACTCTCGACTTGTCAATGGTTCGTTGTAGTGCACTTTAGAACTTGCCAAATCTCCATCGAAGGTTTCATTCATACACTTTGACTCAAACTCGACTTGTCAACCACACCCGATTGACCTATTAAACTGCACAAATTACAACATAAACCCAAGTGTCTCCTCCACTTGTCAATATACTCCAGAGTCTTAGACCACGACGGGTCCGTACATTAACAACCAACCACGTGGATAATTTTTCGAGCACAAAGCGCAACACTCATATAAAGTACGCCGACTTCCCTACTCTCATACTGTGGAGTACGCCCACTCCTACTAAAACAACATTACCGGGCCTAAACACACATAATTCACACAAAACACCAGCAAAATGCATAAACTGAGCAAGCGCAAATTCTACACCACACATGCTAAGACGCCGAGAACATTCCCAACTCACTTAGGCAGGCTCTGAGATCCCGGGAAAGTCATGGGGAATTTAGAAACACATCATATCTCCAATTTGCATTATCTCATAACAACAATCTAAACAGTAATTTTCCGTCCTAGGGCCCCAGAGGGCCAAACCGTCGCTCTGCTACCAGAACTGCTAACGCGTCCCTTTATGATAATTTATTACACATCAGGACTAGTTTTAGGCCAATGAATCTTTTGACCCAGTTGAGAGACACCTTAGGACGAGATAACTAATCAATATGTCAATCAATACGTCAATAATGTCATCAATATTTATTATCACAATGTATTTCACTTTAGTCAAAGACATTAATATATTCAAGACACCACCATGACCTTGCAGTCATGAATAACCACACCAGTTTAGTAGAATTTTATGAGTTTTATTCCCTATTAGTTACAATTATAAAAGTAGATGTGTTAATCTCAAAACCAAGAAACACAATAGCATAGTCAAAATATGGCAATTCTTGGAAGATTTTATTAAGGCAAGAATCACAAACATCAGAATATAACAGGGCGTGAACATAGGTCAATTTTAGTAAATTGTCATTAACGCGTCAGTTCGACAAAGCATTGTTTCTGTCATTTGTCTATTTGTGTCAGTTCAGTGAACCCCTGTCCTACCCATTGATTAGCATTAGCATGTTGGGATTCATGCAAAAATAATTTAGAACACCAATTTGGAAAACATCTAGCTATGGTCTCTGTAAAAAGTAAGCAGTTGGTACCTAGAAAGGAAAAACAAACAGACAGATCACCATTTCATTGTCATAGTTACCCACCAAGGTTTAGGTCAGCACTCAGGTTCAGTCTTCGTCTTCAGGACATCAGTTGATTCGCCATCAGTCAAAACTCAGCTCTGGGGCACAAAAAGGGGTACTTCCCTCATAAGGAGGCAAATTGTAAATGGGCAATCTATGGACGAGGATGGTTTTAAATAAACCAATAAGTCACCAAAGAGAGTGACAAAGTTTCTGGATCAAATCAGCAGCATCTCGCTAACCAATCTAAAAGGCTCCCTGTGTCATGGGTTTTTATCCCTTTTTTGTTGTACATTCCCCTAAAATTTCATTGGTTTATGGTTATACCCCACTATCTTTACCCTATTAGAAAACAGATTATGTCATTAATCTTTCACCCCAAATTATTTTACAGACATTTCATTGGTCCATATGTTTGACGCCTTCAGAAGTAGCACGTCCGGTATGATTTCATCCTTCTGTAATTCTTTGCACATCTTCTGGTCAGTAGCTCCATTGTCCGTACCGGTTTGAGCGACCTTGTACATTATACTAATCTACACTGTTGCTTTTTAACTAAACATTTTCTACAAGCAATATGAATATAGAATATATAAGCTACGCTCTCTCACATCCTTACGAATGATGACCCAATCACCAGCTTTCAAGTTGTGTCCTTGACCTTGAGATTGTTGAAGTTTAGTTGCTTTCACATAATGAGAAAAAGAACGAACCACATCAGCTAGACCTTTGCAGTAGTCTAACACCTTGTCATTTGTAATATTTATAAGAGCATTTGCAGATACTGCTGGTAGTCTCATAGCTCTAGCCATGAGGATTTCATGGGGTGACAATCCTGTTTTCCTGTCAGGAATACTTCTCATTGACAGAACCAACGGAAAAGCATCTGGCCATTTCAAGTTCGTAGATGCACACATCTTTGCCACTCTGGACTTAAGAGTTCCATTCATCTGCTCTATGAGCCCTGAGGCTTCAGGGCAGTAACTACAATGACATTTCTGCTCAATAATTAAAGTTGAAAATAGCAAAGATACCGGGAAATCGAAATGTGAAATTAACTCCTGAACCAATCATTTTGCTACTGTGAGACTATCATTTTTCCTTGTAGGGTAAGCCTCAATCCAGTGACTGAAAAGCCAATTGGTTGGCAGTCAGGTTACCCCCTGTCCAAGCAAGGACCCTCACCCTAGTCAGGGTAAGTCACACACAATCCAAATTATCCAGTGCCCACCCTCTGGTAGCTTGGCACTGAGCAGTCAGGCTTAACTTAGAAGGCAATGTGTAAAGTATTTGTGCAATAGATCATGCAATAACACAGTATAGCACCACAAAAATACACCACACAGTGTTTAGAAAAATATATAATATTTATCTGATAAGATGCAGGTCTAAACGATTGAAATGCAATAAGTATATGTTGAGATATCACTGTAAAAGTTACATAAAGGGGGTTATTCTAACTTTGGAGGAGTGTTAATCCGTCCCAAAAGTGACGGTAAAGTGACGGATATACCACCAGCCGTATTACGAGTTCCATAGGATATAATGGACTCGTAATACGGCTGGTGGTAAATCCGTCACTTTTCCGTCACTTTTGGGACGGATTAACACCTCCTCCAAAGTTAGAATAACCCCCAAAGTGTCTTTAGTCTTTTAAATCTCCACAAAGAACCGCAGAGGAGGAGATGCGTGGAAACGAAGTAGGTCTGCGTCGAGTTCTTGGGCCGCACACGGTGCTGCGTCATTTAGTTTTCACGCAAGGATGGCTCTGCATCAATTTCCGGAGCTCGGTCGTAGATCCTCTTTGGGTTGTGGGGTTTTCAGGCGCCCCAGGGGACGATGTTAGGATTTCCGGTGCTGACAGGGTGAAGTCACAGGGGCCGCGTTGATCCTGTGGGCGTTGCATGGAAATTTCTACCACACGGCAGGCGCTGCATCGATTCCTCTCTGGAATTCGGGCTGCGTCGTTCCGGCTTGGCTGTGCTTTGATCCAGTGGGCTGTGCATTGAATTTTCGGTCACTACACTGGCGCTGCGTCGATCTTCTCATTGTGAAGTCAGGCTGCTTCATTCCGGTTCAGCATGCAGTGAATTTTTCACCGGGATGCAGGCTGTGCAACGTTTCTGGCAGGCTGTGCGTCGATTTCGCCGCACAAGGAGTCCTTCTTGTATAGATGAAGTCGTTTTGGTCCTGAGACTTCAGGGAACAGGAGGCAAGTTGTAGCCCTTGGAGAGCACTTCTCACCACAGCCAGAGAGCAGCAAGGCAGCAGGGCAACAGCAAGGCAGCAGTCCTTCACAGAAAGTAGTCATGTGAGTCCTTTGGGCAGCCAGGTAGTTATTCTTGACAGGATGCAGGTTCTGAATCAGGTTCTCTTCACCAGGAAGTGTCTTGGCAGGTAGAGTGTCTACCTCAGAAGTGTCTATGACAAGAGTGTCTTGTCAAGAAGTGTCTAAGTTGGTAGGGTCAGAGACCCTGCTTAAGTACCCACGTGTGACTTTGAAGTGGGGGAGACATCAAAGAGTGGCTTAGAAGTGCACAAGGTCCCCTTTCAGTTCCATCCTGTCTGCCAGGGTCCCAGTAGGGGGTGTGGCAGTCCTTTGTGTGAGGTCATGCTACTGTCCTTTGACATGTAAGTGTCAAGCCCTCTACCCTCCCAGCACAGGAAGAACCATTCAAAATGTAGATGTATGCAAGTGAGGCTGAGTATCCTGTGTTTGGGGTGTGTCTGAGTGAATGCACAAGGGAGTTGTCAACTAAACCTAGCCAGATGTGGATTGGAAGGCACAGAAAGATTTAAGGCCCTGATTCTGACCCCGGCGGTATGAGACCGCCGGGGCCAGGGTCGGCGGGAGCACCGCCGACAGGCCGGCGGTGCCCCGCAGGGCATTCTGACCGCGGCGCTTTGGCCGCGGTCAGATTTGGAAAACCGGCGGTCTCCCGCCGGTTTTCCGCTGCCCTTGAGAATCCTCCATGGCGGCAGAGCGCGCTCCGCCGCCATGGGGATTCTGACACCCCCTACCTCCATCCTGTTCCTGGCGGGTCTCCCGCCAGGAACAGGATGGCGGTAGGGGGTGCCGGGGGGCCCCTGGGGGCCCCTGCAGTGCCCATGCCAATGGCATGGGCACTGCAGGGGCCCCGTAAGAGGGCCCCACTCTGTATTTCAGAAAACGCGATGGGTGCCACTGCACCCGTCGCACCTTCCCACTCCGCCGGCTCAATTCTGAGCCGGCGTCCTCGTGGGAAGGTTGATTTGCCCTGGGCTGGCGGGCGGCCTTTTGGCGGTCGCCCGCCAGCCCAGGGCAAATCCCAAAATACCCTCAGCGGTCTTTCGACCGCGAAGCGGTATTTTGGTGGGGAAATCTGGCGGGCGGCCTCCGCCGCCCGCCAGACTTAGAATGACCCCCTAAGTGTTGAAAAAGGCTCACTTTCTAAAAGTAGCATTTCTAAAATAGTAATATAAAATCTAACTTCACCATTAAGCAGGATTTAGTATCACCATTCTGGACATACTAAATATGACCTGGCTACTCCTTTCAGATTGGGATCTAGCACTCAAACAGTATATGAGGGTAGCCCCAATGCTATCCTATGAAAGGAGCAGGCCTCACTGCAGTGTAAAAACGAATTTAGGAGTTTTATACTACCAGAACATATAGAACACACATGTTCATGTCCTGCCTTTTACCTACATAGCACCCTGCCCTATGGGCTACCTGGGGCCTACTTAGGGGTGACTTATATGTAGAAAAAGGGAGGTTTAAGGTTTGGCAAGTACTTTTAAATGCCAAGTCGAAGTGGCAGTGAAACTACAAACACAGACACTGCAGAGGCAGGCCTGAGACATGGTTAGGGGGGCTACTTATGTGGGTGGCACAAACAGTGCTGCAGCCCACTAGTAGCATTTAATTTACAGGCCCTGGGCACATATAGTGCACTTGACTAGGGACTTACAAGTAAATTAAATAAGCCAATTGGTTATGAGCCAATGTCACCATGTTTTAAAGAGAGAGCATATGCACTTTAGCACTGGTTAGCAATAGTAAAGTGTGCAGAGTCCCAAAGCCAGCAAAAATGAGGTCAGAAGAGGAGGAGGAAGGCAAAAAGTTTGGGGGTGACCTTGCAGAAAGGCCATTTCCAAACAATCACCAAAACATACTTCAAACCAGCACATTGCAGGCATCTCAATGAAATCCATTTGCATTCTGCTAAATGGTCCTCCTTCCATGCCAATATGTCCCATATTGACCACTGTCCCTTTGCCAATGGTCATCTGTTGACAAACGATGCATCTATGGCAAACTGCTTCGGCAACTTGTCTAAACTTTGGATTAAACAAGTGTTGCTTAAAACATCGAACAGTTGCATCTCTCCCTATGTGTGCTTGACCATGATAGTATCTAGCCATTTGAGTCAGTAGACTATTTGGCAGAACTACCTTCCCTTCTCCTGTCACCCAGACATCATCCTCCCTCTAGACACATTTATGCTTGATCAAATCTTGGCGCTCTTCTTTACAAACATTATCTTGTAGAGCCTTTAGCTCTTCCAAAGTATCAATAATTTGCATAGTAAAATTCGGAAGCACTTCATCATTTTCAGGTAACAATTCCCAATTTCCTTTGAAAGATATGCCATTCAAGGCACAGAATTTCACAACATGATCTGCATGTGCATTTCCCAATGACACATAGGGGGTTATTCTAACTTTGGAGGAGTGTTAATCCGTCCCAAAAGTGACGGTAAAGTGACGGATATACCACCAGCCGTATTACGAGTTCCATAGGATATAATGGACTCGTAATACGGCTGGTGGTAAATCCGTCACTTTTCCGTCACTTTTGGGACGGATTAACACCTCCTCCAAAGTTAGAATAACCCCCATAATCCTGTGATCTCTGATGTGCACTGCATTTCACCACAGCAATTTTCTCTGGCTTTTGAACAGCTTGTAAAAGCTCATGAAGTTTCTCACCATTTCTTACTGTTGAACCAGAAGAAGTTAAGTAACCTCTCTGTGACCATATTTGGCCAAAGTCATGCGCAATACCGAATCCATATTGACTATCTGTGTAAATTGTCACTTTCATCTGACTCGAGTTATGGCATGCTCTTGTAAGAGCTACCAATTCTGCTACATATGCAGAAAACACTCCTCAAAGCCATGAAGCTTCCAGGATGCCAGTGATAGTACAAACTGCATATCCTGCTCTGAAAGTGCCCATATTATCTCTCAAGTAGGAACCATCAACAAAAATAATTTGATCATTGTCTTCCAGGTGGGTGTCTCTACTGTCTGCCCTGGGTTTTGTGTATAACTCTGTAATTTCTAAACAATAATGTTCACTATCATCCAATTTATCTGAACCAACATTTTCAATCGGAATTAAAGTTAATGGGTTAAGCACTGTACATCTCTTAATTGTTATATTTGGAGATCCCAAGATTGCGGTCTCATATCTGGTAAGTCTACAACTGGTCAGATACTGAGGCCCTCATTAGGAACACGGTGGTTAACACCGCCGTGTTCATGCTGAAGGTCTTTCTATAGACAGCCAGCCTCCCTGGACCCCACCGGCCGTATAATATACATTCTGCTGGGCCGGCGGGTGGAAACATTGTTTCCTCCCGCCGGCCCAGCAGAATGCCTGGCTTGGGCATTGCCGTCAATGCCTCTGTGCGGCAGGTGCAGCTGCACCCGTCGCACAGATCACTGCCTGTAAATCAGGCAGTGACCTGCGCGATGGGGCATTGCACAGGGGCCCCTGCACTGCCTATGCCAAGTGCATGGGCAGTGCAGAGGCCCCCAGGGGGACCCCAGAGCACCCCTTCCACCAGCCTTTGCCTAGTGGGGAAACCCGCCAGGCAAAGGCTGGAGGAAATGGGATAATTACCCGAGGGGCAGCAGCGCTGCCCTGTCGGATAATGATGCCGTCCACAGTCAGGCTGCCTGTCGGAGGCAGCCTGGCGGTGGAGGAGGGCCAGGTATGGCGGCCCTCCCTGTCTTCATTATGTGGTGGTCTGGGCCACCATGCCGTATGGTGGAATTTACTGCCACCGCCAGCATGCAGCCCAGACCGCCAACATCATAATGAGGGCCTGAGTCTTTAAACAATTCAGTAGGATCTCTATTAAATGGGAAACCATCACAGTAAGAGGCTAGCCCATCACAATGTTCTCACTTTGAGCAATGCTCTGCTCTACTGCTGCAAAGGACCGCAAGCATCCTGGTAAAGCTGCTGCAACCGGATCCAAAGTAGCTGAAAAATATGCTACTGGACGATTGACACCACCATGTGTCTGAGTCAAAACAGACAAAGAACATGTATCACGTTCATGACAAAACAACAGGAAACTCTTTGTGTAATCAGGCATAGCTAGAGCTGGAGCTTGACACAAACTCTCTTTCAGATCAGTGAACGCTTTCATACAAGTTGCATCCATCACTATAGGATCGGAAACATCTTTATGTGTCAGTCTCTGCAAGGTCTTTGAAACAACTGAAAAATTCTGAATCCACTGGCAACAATAACCAACCATTCCCAAAAACATCCTCACATCCTTCTGGGTTCTCGGTACATTCATCTGTAAGATTTTCCCTACTCTCTCTCTCTCTAAATTCTCCTAGTTCCTTTCTCAGTTAGATGACCCAAACATTTCACCTCTCTCTGACAATAGTGCAACTTAGTTGGGGACACTTTAAGACCATTCTCTCCCAGGAAATTCAACATTGAAATAGTATCATATTTACACCCTTTCTTTGTCTTTGATTTGATCAATAGATCATCAATGTATTCCACTAATGTCGATTGGTAAGGCATTAACAATGACTCTTGATTCTTTTTCAAGATATGGTTGAAAATAGATGTTGCTTCTGAAAACCCCTGTGGAATCGTACATCAACGACTTTGCTCAAGAATTTAAAACAAAAGAGATATCTACTGTCCTCATGAAGAGGCACAGAGACAAATGCTTGACACAGGTCTAACACAGTAAACTATTTAGCATCACGTGGGATCTGAAAATAATCACAGCTGGATTTGGCACAATTGGACAACACTGTCATTTATTTTCCTCAGATCCTGTAGAAGACGAATTTTCCCACATGGTTTCCTCAAACACATTATTGGTGACTTACATGGACTACTCAACACCTCCTTCAAAATTCCTTTCTCCACAAACTGCTCTAGCAAAAGTTTTACACCCTCGATTGCTTCTATCATCATCGGATATTGTGAAATCTGAGGGAACACCACATAAGATTTCACTGCAACTCTTACTGGTTCTACTCCTTTGACCAACCCAATAGCCCTTCCTGAAAGATCCAAATCCTTAGACTTAACAGTTTTCTGCAAATCAACTGGAACATCTTTTATTTCAATAACTGGAAAGAAACTAATCAAAGGTGCTTCTTCAACTTCTGGCTCATTGAAACTAATCAAAGGAATTTCTTCAGACACTGACTCATTGTTGACAGTTAGGGGGTCATTCTGACCCCCGCGGGCGGCGGTCGCCGCCCGCCTGGAGGGAGCCGCCATATGGCCGCTCCGCGGTCGAAAGACCGCGGAGGCCATTCTGGCTTTCCCGCTGGGCTGGCGGGCGACCGCCAGAAGGCCGCCCGCCAGCCCAGCTGGAAACCCCTCCCCACGAGGAAGCCGGCTCCGAATGGAGCCTGCGGAGTGGGTATGTGCGACGGGTGCAGTGGCAAAGCAGACACTGAAATACAAAGTGGGGCCCTCTTACGGGGGCCCCTGCAGAGCCCATGCCATTGGCATGGGCACTGCAGGGGCCCCCAGGGGCCCCACAACACCCCATACCGCCATCCTGTTCCTGGCGGGCGACCCGCCAGGAACAGGATGGCGGTATGGGGTGTCAGAATCCCCATGGCGGCGCTGGAGGATTCTGCAGGACAGCGGAAAACCGGCGGGAGACCGCCGGTTTTCCTGTTCTGACCGCGGCTGAACCGCCGCGGTCAGAATGTCCTGAGGAGCACCGCCAGCCTGTTGGCGGTGCTCCCGCCAACCCTGGCCGCCGGGGTCTGAATCAGGCCTTTAGTGTCAGATCGTCGTCATCACTGTTTGTCTGAATCTCAGTTCCCTCATCTATTCAAGTAATTGAACATCTTGTTTTGCACAACAGATCTCTCCCCAGGAGTGGCACTGGATTTGAGTCACAAACCACAAACTTGAGCAAATCCTTAAAATTACAAATTGTAACTATAACTGGTTCTGTAACAGGATTTGACAATTGTTTGTATGCAACTCCCACCATCTGATCTGTCCTCCCTTAGAAGGGTAAATCTGGAACCTCTACATATCTCACTGTTGAGTGTGTAGCTCCAGTATCAACCAGAAACAAAAACTTCATGACCATGTACCTTTCCCTTAACATAAGGACCTTTCTGATCCACTTTCAATGATGCAACCATCACATTCTCCTCCTCATCTGAACTACCCAACAGCCATACATAGTTTATTTCAATCTCACTATGCAATGGAAATTGATGTACTGTATTGTCACTCTGGTTTAACTTCTGACTTGTGACCACCTGAGAAAGCATCACCTGTTGCCGATTCGTAAGGCTCTGTGGCATTTGTAATTGTCTAGGCATTTGAATTTGTTGTGCAGTCACCATTTGCACTTGTGGCTGTATTTGCTGTGCTTGGGGCATTTGTACCTATTCTACCTGCGGTTGTACATTTTGCACATGCTGCATTGGTTGCAAGGGTTGGAAACCCTACATCAGATTTACATCATTCCGGAAATTTTGAATTTGACCTCTCATTCTTGGTCCGCTCATGCTTTGAAAAGTATTGATACCATTTGTATGTTGAACAACAAAGACCTGATTTAGCATCGGGCACTGCTGTTTCCAATGTCAAATTGCCCTGCAAACATGACAAGGTAACATTCTCTTTCCCTGCTGCTCACCTTGCATCATCACAGAATCCAGATCCACACTTCAATTGACAACCGAAAGTGTCATTCCACCATGTCCTCTACCTCTGCCTTGATTCTAAAACATACCATTTCCCTGTGGCTGCTGCTGCTGAAAATGTCCTTGCATCCCTGCCTGTGCAGCTTTATCTGCATCACCATTGCTTTCTCCTTCAACTTTCTTTGTTTCAATTAAATCTCATCACTTCAGTATTTTGCATACTGCAACACCTCATCAATCGGTTTTGCTTACCAACAAATCACATGACTCTTAATCATCTGGCTAATTGCTGGTCTTAATTCTTTGACAAACTCAAACACAAAATTAATCAGCTTGATTGTTTCTGTACCACTGTAATGTTTAAATACTTTTAACAACCTTTCATAGTATGCATGAATCGATTCTTTCCCTTCCTTATCTATTCTATGTTTGTGCTGCCAATCAATGTTTTTAGGCAAAATTGATGTCTTTAGGAACTCAGTGACCTTATAGTAATATTTAATTACTTCAGGAGATGGTGCACCTGTTTTCTGATCTCTTTGCGGTTCACTTGTAGGACAATCTACACTTTTACACTCAGTCCACAAATCTGCTAAAACAACAGTCTCAAAAAGAGTATTTAAGTCCTCTCACAGACATTTTGCAAGTTTCACAAACGTATCTGTCTGCTGACACCATTCCACTGTTTTTTTCTCAACCTGGGGTAATCATTTGTAAAAGACAAAATATCACTTCTACTCCAAGGTACATGTACAAAATTCCCTCCTGGAGTCTCTCTCATTGGCAACATTTTCACTTGTTCTTTTGTTTGCATTACATCTATAAGAGGAGTATCTGAACCTTTCCTTGGCCTTTCTCTTTTCTTGACCCATCTGCCTTCCCATTTTTCTAATGCTCTCCAGATTTGTACTCTTTTAAGTAACTCTCTAAGGTGTGTTTTCATCCCTGCAGGCCTCGTGTGTTCAAAATCTTCAGTCTCAAAATTTAATCTATAACTTCTCTTCAGGTTCTTTGTTTTTGTAAGATCTATTTTGTATTTGTCTGCTAATTCTTGTAATTACTGATGTACTTCAGCTGCTCCCTCTGTAATTAATTGACACAAATATCTCAACTGAGCTTCAGTATATGATTCAATTCTATTCACTCCCATAGTCCCTTCAAGAAGTTCACCTGCTTCCATTGACAATCTTGTTTTGTGTAAAACTTAATTTCCTTTATTTTGATTCTCTGGGACTTTTGAAACACTCAAATCTTCTAACTATTTTGTTATCTCCTGTGCAGTCAGACCCTTTCATAAAATATTATCAGGCTGAACACTCGGTAACTGCTGCTGCATTGGGCTCACACATTGAGGTGTTCACAAACTCCTCTCTTGGCGACTGCATGATCCAGTCATTTCAGAATTTCTAAAAGGAGTCAAATCTATTAGAGATCTTGTTTAGGGTCTGTCCTATGGATGACATTAACCCAATGTTTCCATTCTGACTTTGAACTCCTTGATTCGCTACACCCCTGCTGCCCTGAACACATAAAGGCATAGGCGGACCAAATGTAATTGGTACTGAAATCACATATGGGCTCCTGGTTTCTACATTTTGAGACTGTATTATTCCCGTATTCTGCATTTGTGGTAGCAATATCGGAGTAGGCTCTTTCTGAATCAATCTTAGCTCGTGTGGCTTCTGACCCAAAGATAATATTAAATTATTAGTTGTTTTTACAATCGGAACATCTGGATAGATTGCAGGAACATTAATCTCTGGTAGCTGTCTATTGTCTGTTGACTGATTAAAGCTACTCTGCATCGGTACTTGCACTAAAGGACTAGTCTGTCTTGAGCTCTGTGAACTCTGATTCATGTTAGGATTACCCATACAGAACTCTCAGTTGAGTTCTGGCCACTCTGAACTGAACTCTGTGTTACTACAGCTGGTATCGGTGCAGTAGGATTTATACCGCTAATACTTGAACCTTCTTGAGCCACATATGGTGGTGGGTGATTTTTCAAAATCTGTGTAATAAACTCATCATCATCTGATTCATCATCATTAAACAAAATCCTATTAGGCTCTTTTGATGTCTGCTCTTCGACTGCTGTAGAACTCTTTTTAGACTTCTTTGAAAACTTTTTTGCCTCTTTTTCGTTGTCTTTTGACATTGCTGGAAACAATCTAACACCTTGAAAGTTATCGAGTCTCCACTGTTTCTGCTCACTGTCCCATCTAGTTTCTGCTAGTGACTTTTCTGCCCTTCTCATTCTTCTCTCAAATTTCAAAGATTGTTGCTGTCTAGCTACTAGCTCCTAGATCACTAAGGCTTCGAACTGAGCTGGTTTTGGTGGCAGTCTCAGACCAAACATCTTCTGTCTTAAATTTGCCAAGATTCTCAAATTAAATGTATCATTTTCAGGAACAGCTAAACAACCTTCCTTCTTTGTAATCCTAATCCAATGTTTTAAACAAAGACATGCTGTGGTACCTTTCTCCTCAATTACGGTATATGCCGGAGTACCTCTTGGCAGACAAATGTATCCTTCCCTTGCCGGAATATACTTGTCTCCTCTAAGAGCACTTTCAAAGTTTTGAATAAATTTATTTTTGCAAATTTTATTTAAAAAAATTGATAATGAGGAAGTGACTACAATCCCACAATCCTCTTTAACTCACTTCTCATCCAATTATGCTTCATGATTGTCCACCAATCCGTGCGCGACCCTTCTCACCAGCCAACCTATCAAACTTATACACAGCGGCCGAACCGAACTGAATCTGTTTTAGAGAAAATGTCTTTCGAAATACCTCATAAAAATCACATATAACATATGATAAGCAGTTCAACTCCAATAACCACACAAGTTTATTAAGAAGTTAATGATTTATTTCCCTATATTAACAATGCTAAAATAATTCTCAAACACAAATGATACTTAGAGAGAAACAATAAAGGCTGATTCGAACACCAGATATATCTACGTTTAATCAATGCAAAAAGACAAATTATCTCAATGGTTATTACACAAAACCATAGCAACAGAATCTGAATAAGAGAAATGAATACATCTGATAATGATAAGACACAAATATATCAGCGACAATTCATGAGCATGTCAGTAACACCTCACTAACCACTAATTAGCATCAACATGTTGGGGTTCATGTAGAAGTTTTAGTAACACAAATTTAGAAAACATCTAGCTATGGCTCTATCAAAAATATGCAGCAGTAAATAAGCATTTGAAGCTGGTACCTGAAAAACAAAAGACAAATAACAATTCACAGCTCATACATTTACCAAATCAGTACTGTAATCAGCAACAATGTCTGCTTCGTCAGTGGGAAAGCAACATCAGGACAGGAACAGGTTTAAGGGTAGGGATAATGGTTTAGAATTTGGACTATAAGGTACACTAAACCATCTGGACATAAGGTCAGTATTGAACTTACATAAACTAATAAAGTACCAGAATGCCAATAGACTATCTGGAGAACATGAAATATCAAAGTGACAGATCATACAGAATAGAATCTGTAGAACTCAGGATACACGACAATCCCAAAGACGAATGACCCACAATCAATGGTGACTGATCATTAAATTAAACTTGTTAAATGAAAATGATTGGAAAAGCATTAGGTGAGAAAGTTATGACCAATCAGAACTTTAAGTGATATTAAAATTATACAATTAGTTTACACTAAGCTCTTCTATTTGCTGTTATTTCATTGACGAAATCTAAACTAATACATTAGTATCCTGTACTTCCTCTTCTCCAGCCTCATCTGTGGATTCATTCTCTACCAGAATACGAAGTCCCAGAAAAAGGATTACAAAATATGTTCCCTTGAGTAAATACATACAAGTTAGAAACATATCTACAAACAATGAAGTCAGTCAGACTACGGAACACACTAGAAACATTTTCTACAGCTTGCTTTGCACAATGACCTTGCATCTGCATCTACTTCAGTCCAGCAGAGGCCACTAAATACAAGTTTAATTCTGACATTTATTTTAGTTAAGAAACACACTGTCTTGTAAAGACCATCAGCTTAAGTTAGCACGAAAAACAAAATATAGGCCTTACACTTGATGGTGGCCATTCAGTTAGTCACAATTCTCGTAAGCAGAGTATTATTATTAAATTAATTCACAGATTAATCTGTAAGTATAAGTACGTAAAGACTAAACAAATTATCAAGAAAATCTCAGCTCTCACAATGTAATGAAAGGCATGGAGTATCAAGGAAGACATGGGAGGTATGAGATAGAGTAGTAATAAAATGTCCGCTCCCCGTAAAAGTAAAAACAGACATTATTCCAGTCCTAAAAGATTAATCAGGTGTGTAAAAATGTTGTAGTTCTGGATGATGGTGAAACATGGAGTATGGACAGACTATCCAAACCCCCTGACACATCAACAGAGCTGCCAGAGAACACTGCTCTGGTTGATAACAATGAAAGGTTTTTCAGAAACAAAACTTCATATAGCGTGAAGAGAAAAACCCTTTGGCACAATGATTATATCACAAAGAAAAAAGAACATACAACTTATTGGTACCTCGTTTATCAGTACTAATAAGTACACTCAAATATTTAGCAACCTGAGTTAGGATAATAGCTTTATAGTTATTTTATACTGTATGACTATGCCTTATCTCCTTCCCCTCATAAAAGGGGATGTGTTGTATTAACCTACCATTTCTACAACTGTTAAAACATGGTTCCTTGTTAATAACTCATCTCTATACTTATTTATTATGCTTGGTGCATTCCTCTTCCCCTTTCTCCCCAGTTTCCCCTATGACAATGGTATGTCCTGGCATCTGTGTTAGAATATTGGTGACAGGACAGTTTTGTGGTGAAGTGGATTGGAAGTATTCAGATTGTGAATAAAGAATCTTCTTTTGGATCAGGAGTCTTCCTTCTTTTTAACAGTACTCCTGCACGAAGGCTCGACATAGGTTAGTGATATGTGTTTGGTATTAAAGGATGAGCCTGGTTCCAATTTCAAAACCTTTGCTAGGCTACTGCTTGATTAACTTAACAGAGTTTAAATAGATTTCACTTGAAAACCAGAACAGTGGCAGTGAGGTGCATATCGAACGTAGTGTTATATTGCAATGTTGTGATGAAGCAAACAAAAAAATCAAGGCTTAGGTTTCATGTTAGGTTTCCTCACCTCCTGCTGAGAAAATGGCATAATTCATTCTTTGTTGTCGTTTTTCATCCATACAAACAACATCAAAGCTTACACACTAATTGGCAGCTGCAGCCGGTCCGTTGGGGCGGAAGGGCCATGCCCCCCCACCTTTTGCCCCTCATGGAGAGTGCCTGTCAGGCTGAGCAAAGGTCAGCCTGACAGACATTCTTCATGTTCAGCTCAGGCAGCCAGGAGTGAGACATGTGCGATTTGCGCAGACTCCGGGTTGCCTGAGCTGAACTTTGCTGGGCTGAAGAGGTCACAGCTCCTATGGGCGTGACCTCCTTAGCTCAGCAAAGGTGCCTCGAGGCCCTCCCCCTTTGTGAAGAGGGAAAGTGTCACCCATTGACTCCAACCTGGGTGCTTTTTAAGCATTGAAACATCCTGGGCAAGTGTTAATCAGTGACACCTCGTCACAGAGTGGGGTGGGGTCAGCAGTCTCACTGAGACTGACCAAGGTCAGCCAGTGAGGGACGGCAGCTTTCACAACCCTCCTGGGACCTCGGAGCTGAAGATAAGTGTGTGTGTTTTTTAAATGAATGTTTTGTGCATGCATGTATGTAACCTATACATTGTCATGCTTGAGCATCCCCTCCTCTAATGAAATAGATTGAGGTTTGCCTCAAGCAGTGAGTGACAGTCCATGCCTCTAAGCAAATCTCCAGTCTCAGTTGCTCCTCTATTTCAGCAGTGATTAGCAATGTCTTTTTAGCCAATAAGAAACCTATGTTTTGGAACATGGTGATCCCTCTCCTCGAATCCAGTCTCAAAGGACCCTTTATTGGGTGTGATTAAAGGTGCCAGCCTATGAACTTCAAAATATTATGGACAAGCTCTGTCCAAAAAAGCCTGTATCATCCTTCAGCCATAAAGCATAAATAGGGAGTCCTCCACATTCTTGAGACACCACAGTTAATCCAGTGACCGACTCCTGTGCATTTTCAATAACTGTTTTGGGGTACAATTTACCTTGGGTAATTATTTTAATTGGATCAAATGGAGTTTGACTGAAACTGCTACCTTCCTTCGGACCTTCTTGATCTGCTTTCCCTCTTCTTACATCTAGAGCCCCAGGTGACCTATCCATGTTGTTCTAATTGGCAAAGAGCAATGGGGCAGTGAGTGATTATGAGTGTTGTATGACTCAGGACACTCCCTTCACTAATAGTTTGTCACATATAAAAGTTTAGCCGCAACATTACTAAATTCAGTCTTGCTGTACATTTTCATAGTTTCAAAGTGCCTGTCTCATTTCCAAGTACTTATGTAATTGGGACTTGTGAAGATCAAAATCTATGCTAAAGTTGGCCATTCATTCCATATGGTCCCGAATCAAAACATCTGCCAATCTAGAGATGTAGAATAGCGGTCATATGTACTAAAGTTTTTGCAGTCCCAAAGCCTGTGAATCATACTTTTTGAGAACAAAACATAGTTTTTCGTGATACACAAAATCACTTTTATGTGTCAGAAAATTCTTTCCAACCCATAAAAGGGGGTTTGCAAAGCTTGATACTTCAAAAAGGTAGAGGTGTCAAAGAGGCGTCACCTTCCTCTTAGTAAATGGCAAAAGAATCTATCAAGGTTTTTTTTAATTCACTGAAGTCACAAACCACTGAAAAGTCCCGACCACTCAATTTTGCCCGTTTTTTAATATTTCCCAACTCTGTGCACGTTGCACAGCGTTACCTATTGGTAGCTGCAACACACATTTTTTTAGGGTGACCAATAAATCGGAACACTTGAATTAACAGATTGCAGAACATTAGTGGGTTCACAAATCAGTGGAGGATACGCAAGTTAACTTTCATTAAACATCTCTCACATTAACCCTTCAAAGTCACACTTTTGAACTACAAATATTCCAAAAACTGGTAAAAGGATTCACATCAACCAAAGGCACACCTCTGAGTGATGTTCTAGTTTATCAAGAAGTTTGTTGTAACTCTGTTCAATGGATTTTTTCTGTAGTGAATAACAATGTTTACAAAAGAAACTAAAAAGGAATACAAACATTTTTTACACCCCCACTCCCTGTTATTTTTCCCTCTTCTGACGGATCTACCAGAAATGAGAGATGTCAAAATAAGTTCACTAATGCTATTTGATTGGAAGGTGTCATACAAATTCATCAAACAGCAACATATTTATAGACAAAGCAAAAGTTACCTTTTTAATTGAAAGTTAGATACACCATCATAAACCCTGTGATATATACATGTATATTTACATAAGGCAGTACCATTTGACAACCTGCATAAACAATGGATAATGACAATGAAAATAGCTAGTGAGGACATTAAACAAACTATAAGTTAGATATTGAAGTGAAGGAACATTTTTTTTTTTTTTTTTTTTTACTCACAGAGGGGTGGTGGTATGATCAGATCAGTTTTTTTTGTAATTGTAAACATTCTTCAGATTTACACAGAAAAGCAGTTTGTCCTTGTGAGAAATTGAGTTGTTAGTTGAGGGGGGTGTGAGACCTTCTCAAACAACAGCCACAGTCCTTGTCAGGGTGAAGCACAAATGGTCACAAAATTAACCCAACACAAGAGGATTGAAGGCATAGTGTTTAGGGGAAGACCATCCAGCCTCTTTGGAGTTCTCATCACTAAGGTGGAAGAACCTGGAGTGACCATCAGCATTGGTGTGATCTAACCCTGGGCAGTGTCCCACCATAAAGCCTATTCTCATCATTGTGGGACTTTCACTCCTCATTTGCATGGGACATCTGAGGAACCTGTTGTCAGTCTGAAGTGAGAAGTGAGTCCCAAAGAGGTATGGTATCAGCGTCTTCAGTGCTCAGACCACAGTAAAGGCTTCCCTCTCAATAGCACTCCCCCTCTGTTCCCAGAGAAGTAACTGCCAACTGATAAAAGCTACAGGTTGGTCTAGACCCTTCTCATTCAACTGTGCTAAGCCAGTTCCTATGATCTGAGTACCTGTCTGCACAATAAATTCCTTGGAGAAGTCAGGAGCCTTGAGTACAGGTGATGTCCTTGAGGATGTCAATGGCTTTCTGAAAGGCCTCTGTTCAGATCATCTTTTTGGGCTGCGTCTTGGAAGTTAGCTTTGGTAAAAGGGCAGCAGTGGTGCCTTATCTCTTAAGAAATCTTCTGTAATATCTGGGGAGATCGAGGAAGACCCTGGCTTCTGTCTGAGTTCTGGAAGGGTTGCCAGGTCAGGATAGTCCCAGTAGTGGGTTATAGAGGTTGCCCCATGCCCCCCCCCAGCATCTGGCCCAGATACAACAGAGATACCTAAGCTGTTTGGCTGGTGCTGGCCTTGATAGTCAGGCCCACCAGCTGCAGAGCCTGGAGCACTTCCTGGAGGCGGTACAGGGGTTCCTCCCAACTAACCCTGTAGACAGCTATGTCACCTAGGTGGGCAATACAGAGTGTCTCCTTCCCAGCTATGACCTTGTTCACCAATCTCTGGGAAGGACAGGGGAATTCCTTAAACCAAAAGGCATCACCCAAAATTAGAAGTGGGCCTGTGGGGTAGAGAATGCTCACCCCTCTTTTTCCCCATCAGTCAGAGCAATCTGTCAGTACCCTGATGTAAGATTAAGGAACTTAGCAGCACCCAGCCTGTCTATGAGCTCATTAACTCGGGGGATGGGTAAACATCAATTTGGTGACTGAACTGAGTCCTCTGTAGTCCACACAGAACCTTGGTTCTAGGGTGGCACCCGGTGGGGCAACCATGGGAACAAGTACAACTGGGCTGGACCAGGGACTATTGGAGTTCTCAATCACCTCCATCTTGGATACTTAATACTTACTTTCACCTTGTCCAACAACCTGTAAGTTTTGTTCTTTACAGGCATACTATCTCCAATTTTCATGTCATGAGTACGCAGGTGTGTAAGCCCATGGGTGAGGGAGAACAGGGAGGCAAACTGCCCAACAACTAGTGACAGTTTATCTGCCATTCAGGCATCAGAGCAGGGGAGAGGTTGACATCCTCTACTAACCCATTGTGCTCCTTGGAGGATAGGAGGTCATGGAGAGGTTCATTCTTCTGTTCTACCCCATCATCTGTCACCAAGAGCATGGCGACCTCAGACCTCTCAAAGTGTGGGTTGATTTGGAGCACCCTTAGTGGGGTTTTTAGGGGTTTGAGGTCCACAAGCTAGTTTGTCTGTCCCCTCTGTTCCTTCACCTCAAAGGGCCCTGATCAATGGTCTTGAAGGGCCCTGGGCTCCACTGACTCCATCACCCACACTTTCTTGTCAGGCTGAAACTCTACCAGAGTGACCTCCTGGTCATACCAGAGTTTCATCACTTTCTGGCTGGCCTTTAAGTTTTCAAAGGACTTCGTTCAAAATGTCAGGTCTAGTTTCTGAGGGCTAGCATGTAGCTAACCACATCCTGGGGGGGCGTTCTTGGGAGATTGCTCCCACTCCTCCTTGACCAGACTGAGTGGTCACCTCACAGGGTGACCACAGAGTAACTCATAGAGGCTAAACCTGACACCTTCCTGTGGTGCCTTCCTGTAGGCAAAGAGTAGGCATGGCAAGTGGAAGTCCCACTTTTGCTTCATCAGTCTTGTTGAATTTCTCAAAAAGCACATTTGTCTGGTAGGGATAGGGTATGAAAAACTGTATGGGTTACCCACCACTCATCCCACATAATCTTTTTGTACTCTGGCATGAAGTTGGTGCCTCTGTCAGACACTACTTCTTTGGGGAACACCACTCAGGTAAAAACTCCCATCAGGGCCCCGGCCACTGCAAGTGCAGTCACCGACCACAGAGGGATGGCGTCTTGGTACCGGGTGGCATGGCCCACCAAAAGCAGGATAAACCTGTTGCCCCAGGGCCGCTTTGAGGTCCGTGGGCCTAACAATGTCAATGTCTACCCTTTCAAAGGGGGTGTCAGTGACTGGTAAGGGAACCAGTGGAGCATTTTGCTTTTTCCCTGCTTTTCTGCTTCCCTGGCAGGTGGGAAAAGACCTATAAAATATATCTGAGGCTATTTCATCTGGGTCCAATAAAAGTGATGGACAATCCTGGCAAAGGTCTTATGCCACCCCATATCTCCTATCAAGGCTATACCATGAGCCAGTCACAGTAGGAATGCCCAGTAACACTAGAGGACCACCAACACACAGGTTGCCCTAGAATCAGGAAACTTAGGCTCACTACTCAGGATCAGAAACCTAAGCCTTACTGTACAAGAGGTCATTCTCCAAATATATAAGGTGATCTCCAGAGGTTTCACCTGCTGCCTGGGCCTCAGCTTGCTGACTCAATCCCTCAGGGTAAGGCACTCCATCTGTGTCTTACAGAATCCCTCCCTGGTGGGCCCACCCTGAACTTGTCAACCAGCAAGCTCAGGCATGTCTTCCATGGTGGCTATATTCTCCCTGATAAGCTCTAGGACAGCCTCCTCAGGTGCCCCATCAAAGTTACCATTGGAGCTCCAGGTGGGGGCTTCCTATGCCACATGCCCTTCCCATTCTTGCCAGCTGCCTAGGCCATTGTTCCAGGCTCCAGGCTTCCTTGACTCACCTCTTGGGCAGTCATACACCATTTGGGCATACAGACTCACGCAGGCAATTCCAGCACCTCCAGATGTGACTTGAGCTTCACTTCCTTCCAGACAGTGTGCTCTAGGTCTTTGCCCAAAACACAGTCCACAGGCATGGCAGGGCTCACAGCTACTTTTAGAGAACCTAAGATCGGCCCTCCAACTCAAAGAGAAACCAGAGACACTGGGTAGTGGCTCTCACGGCTGTCTGCGACTATGACCTGGTGGAATGTATTTGGGATGATCTGCTCTGAGGATAACAGATGACACCTGACAGTAATCATACTGGCTCCTGTGTCCCTTAAAGACTCTGATCTCACCCATTGATGATGAGGTACTGCCTATTCTTGGAAGTATTTGAGGGCCAGAGGGGCTTTTTTACCATCCCTCTTAAGGTTTTTGGTGTCTCCCTTTGAGTGCCCATATTTGTAACACTCAGTACACTGGGGGAACAAACCTCCCAGTCTACTTTACATAGAAATCCTCTTCTTTGGTTCAGTTTGGGACTGGTTATTGTTCCCTTGGAAATTACTTTTGGGGCCTTGATCAACTCCTTATTTTAAAGTTGTGGGACCTCTGATCACATTTTGGGAGACCTCCCTTGTTACCTTATTGTAGGCCCTGGTGCTGAGCCAGCAGTCCATATCCTTAGTATTTACCAGGGGTCAGTGAACTTACCATCCGCTAGGTGTTTGTGCAGCTCAGAAAAACAATTGCTGAACATGTGCTACCTTTCGAACAGATAGCCCCCTGTAATTATTCAAGTCACTGGCCTTCACCCAACCATCTAGTGCCTTACAAAAGTAATCCATTAAATCCACCCAGAACTGCTGTGGTAGCTTCTGCTGTCCCTAACTTCCTGCCTCTATATTTCTGGGGTTAGACCATACTTTCTGATAAGGGTGTCCTTTATAGGGGGTGGGAGGTAGCTCATCCTGTACCCCTTTCCCATGGCCCACAGGGCATCCCTCCCTCAGTAGGTATGTACCTCCACCTGTATTGTTTACATTGGTGGACAAACCTTTATCGCTATTGCGATTGTGTGTGACGCACGCTGCGGCAGCAATTAATGAGCCGGACATGGCGTGGTCTATATACAGCCTGCAGGCACATCGGAGATCTTGGCGTCCCGTCTATCTAGAATTCCCTGCCTCCATCTGCAGGCGCGCTTTATGATATATCCAGACCCCAGGTGACATAGGGCCACTAACATTAGGTAACATATAGGTGGGGGAGCTAATGAGCCTTTCCCCATTCTAAGAGCTTATTCACGGTAGTGCCCGCGACCAGTTGGGTCACTGGCGCAACACTACAGCCCCCAGTCCTCATCAGGGAGTCTATTCATCTCCTGAGCAACCTCACAGACTTCAGATCACTTTTCTATGTCATCTCCCACAACATTGTTAGGCACCAGATCCTGGGGAAAGTGGACCCTCTTGCCTCCAATGGACAGTGCAGGCACACTGTCACCATTACTGCTTGATCTGGATCGCTTTTCTTTGAGTTCCACCTCTTTAAGTTTCCTCTCATGAGTCAGCCACTCTAAAGGCAGCTTCTCCTCCATTTTTAGTTTGGCCATATGCAGCTGGAATTTCCTCTCAGCTTTCCAATATACCTGCAAATCTGCATACAGCCCAAAGGAAGACATACTGTTTTCTGCTGGACAATGGGCTCCATCCCTGGGGTGTGTTGTCCTCTTTCTCCAAGTGCTGCAGCTCAGGACCTGGGCCCAGGTCCTCCTCCTGCACCTTCATGCTCTCCTCCTCATCCTGGTTCTCTTGCCAGCAAGTGGTGAGCCTCCACCAAGGCCCTCAGAACCTTCTTGAGCTCTAGCTTCCTGGTGCTGTTGTAGGTTGAAAGCCCCCTTTTCTTACAGAACTCCCTGAGCTCAGCCACAATGTAGCTCACCAGACGGATGAGCTCAAATTCCATTCTTGCAGGCACAGGCAGTCAGGTAGAATGAGAGTGAATTTGGGAAAAACAAAAGAGCCACGAAAGAGAATTTCTTAAAACTTGAATCGCTATCTAATTATTCATATGGCATTTTAGTGGTATGCAAAATCACTGTATGGGATTGCAAAAAAGTACAGAATACCACACTGAACACCAATGTGAGAAACTGGATTGTTGCTTGAGGGGATTGTGAGCCCTTCTAAAGCAACAGCACAATCCTTGTCAGGGTGAACCACAAACAGTCACTAAATTAACCTGTGCTTAATGTTCTGGGTGCTCAGCACAAAAGTAGTCAGAGCTAACTTAGAGGCAATGTTAAAGTGTTTATGTAGCATACAATCATCAATTAAGTGAAAGCACAAGAAAAAAAAATGCCATGCCAATTTAGAAAAATAGTGTAAAATGCAATGAATTATTGACATCAAAACAACAAAAATCCAATCAGTATAACTGAAGATAGGCAATTTACATTTTTTAGAGTAAGTTTAGTGCCTAAAAGCACACAGTGCCACTCACAGTTAACTGGTAATGAGAGACAAGGTGAAAGACACAAGTTCATGCCGTCTGCAATGGAGCACGGCCCTGATACATGGACCAGGTTAGTCTCACTGAAAGAGTTACCTACTCAAATTCCAGCGCGAAGAGTCCAGTTCAAGGTGGAGGAGGCCAGGAGGAGCAGGGAGAACATTACAGATGGTCGTCACTGTCGCAGGAGGAGCAGTCGTGGTATCGCAGATAGTCACCGCTGTAGTGCATAGATACTTAAAGTATTGCTGATGGTTTTTGCGAAAGCTTTGTATAGGTGATCACCGTGGGCTGTTGATGCTGTAGCACGAGGTGCAGATCTCATGTTGCTGGTCATCACTGGCAGTTACTGTAGCTCGAAGAGTTGTGTTCACTGAAACTTCCCATTGATGGTCAGTGTGGGCAGTAAAATGTATCTCAGTGTTAACAGGCCCAATGGTGAACAGCCCGGAACTTGAGGATTTCTCCTTTTCTTCATGAGGAGCTCAACTGACATTTTCAGAATTGTGACTTAAAGTCCAACATTACCAGTAAAGAGAGTTTTAAATTACAATTCATCAGACACCAAACTTGACATCCCTACACCCCACCCTGTCTTCATACATGGAAATCACAATAAGTCATGATAAACTCATCTATCCAAATACAGAAAATATTCCGAAGTTCAATTATTTAATCTGCAATCTTCTTTTATTGCTTAGATAAATCCTCAAAAGTTGCACTTGCATGACAGATGCACGCTGCACTTGACCGGGTCTGTAACACATGGATCCACAGGAGATATTTTGGTGACCATACCATTTATTGATACAACGGGATCAGATTGTGTGAAAGCGTGATAGGGGAACTGAGTCATGAGTAAGTTTGCATAGAGCGAAACACGTTGGCTGTTTGGTGCCAAGTATTATATGACAACGCACACGTGCAAGACTGTTTAACTACATGATTGGCTTATATGATTATAAACACATGCAAGAAACATGTTTTGAGGAATTATCTAAGCAATAAAAGAAGACTGCAGAATAAAATCATTGGACTTTAGAATATTTTCTGTATTTGGAGAGATGAGTTTATCATAACTTATTGTGAGATCTATGTATGAAGATAAGGTAGGATGCTGGATCACTTTGCTGCTAATTGTGAAAAAAGGGGAGGTGTGCTGGTTGAACTTTTGATTCTTGTGTACCCAATGAGTTCTGTTTAACTAAATTGGTGATTATAATAAGAGCAGCATGGTCAGATTGTATGTAAATAATTCATTACACTTGATATTTCTACATGCTATTAATCAAAAGTTATCACCTATATATGTAAGAAGGTAACCCAATGCTATCCAGTGGGAGAGATAGGCCTTGTGGTAGTAAAATGTAAGCAAGGGTTTTTCACTACCAGAGCATGTAAAAGTTAAAAGTACATGTCCAAACTTTTAAATATACTGCACTCTGTCTCCTGGGCTGTGCAGGTCCTACCCTAGGGGTGACTTACATGTACTACAAAGGAAGATTCAGGGCTGGAAAAAGGTTTATTTTACAATGTCAAAATGACAGTTTAAAACTCCACACTCAATGGCAGGGCTGTGACATGTTTTAAAAGGCTACTTAAGTGAGCAGCACAATCAGTGCTCCACGACTACTAGCAGTATTTAAGTTACAGGCCTTGTGTACATGTATTACCACTTAAATATAGGCTTACAAGTAAATTAAATGTGCCTATTGGGTGTAAGCCAATTTTACCATGTTTAAAGAAGAGAGGACAAGCACTTTAGCACTTGATAGCAGTGTTAAAGTGCTCAGAGTCCTAAAAGCCCACAAAAACGGGTTCAGAAAACAGGCGGGTTATGGCAAAAAATTTCAGGATGGCCTTTCAGAGATGGCCAGTCCCACAGTCTGTTTTAAAGGTGCCCCTGGGAACCGTAGTGTCTTTCAGCACACACTGACACTGTGCTGTTAGTCTTTCTCCTTAAGATAAAAAAGTTTCTTTTGGAATATCCACCAGTGACTGGCGTGGCCCAAGGTTGATGTATTTTGACTGTTTGCCTATTAACGTAATCTCTCGCAAACTCATTTTCCCCAGTTTGACACATCCAAAAATTAGTTGCTTGTGGCTTTGCCACATACCTTGGGACTATTGAGGCTTGTCAAGGAAAGTCACCTCTCTTCTTCTCTACTGTAAAGAAATAAATCCATCCATTCCTTGGTCTTATAAGTTGAAAAGAAATGTGCAGGACACAGAACATAGATCATTTGCTACTACTACCACAATTTTGGGAACAAGATTTTCATAATTATGTTGGCAAAGGTATAATAGTTCTCAGGCCCTTCTATGTGGTTTCTTTCCAGTATACATGCAAAAACTTTAAAAAACCAAATCTGATATTTAACGGAACACGTCATCTAATACTTTGAAGTTTACAATCTTTCCAGAATGCATTAGTTATCTTCAGCCTGGGGAACTATTATGATCCCATCGATATAATGTTGTGTCAAGTTCGTGTCATTTCAGAAATTCCCTCATTATGAAACACTGAGTCACTGCAGACATAATGCGTGTGGTAACTACTGTGCCTGGAGAAGTAATGATCATCAAAAATATTGTTTTATGGTAATGAAAAACCCCAAAACGGCCCATCATGCTGGAAATGTACTGCTATTAGAAGTACTGCGTGAGTAATAGAATTGAGGTTCCATATGAATGCTGCTCTTCAGTGGAATACTATGCTTCAGACCTGTAACAAAGAACTGTGGGCCAGATGTATCAAAGGGTTTTACCCATTCTGAATCTATCAGAAAATGCTTTAGTACTTATGGCCCTGTGCTTCTTGGAATGTCGACCAAGACAAACTACCCAATATTTTATGTGAGAGGCTGGTTCTAATTAACCATAGGTTTGTGGCATATGCCATCTCATGCGTTCTACCTAGAGCTGCCACACTTAGCTTTGCTGACAGGATACTGTCCCCAGTACTATAAAAAAGATGCACCAGCAAATGAATATTATACCTTTTTTTGTTCCCACGTTTACAGAAATCCATCTCATGCATTCTTGTTTTTGCATCAAAGTTTTTTCATTTTCTATTAATGCATTTGTGTGCACCTAGCACATATTTTTGTTTCTATCCACATTACATATTAGCGGTATTGCTGCTCAATACTTGAGCTATCAAAATGCGTTTTCCAAGCGAAGACACACCAGCTCGTTTTAAGCATCGCAAAGCAATTGTTACTGTGGGTAACCAAAAGACTGTGGGTAATCAATAGGACTTCAATGTGAAAATGTGTGCAATGTTACAGCTTATGCCTTAAATTGAAAGCACTCATATGTTGGCAATTTGGTTTTAGTAGAACTGAAAAACGCAGATCAAGTACATATTTTGTCTTCTTCGGTTACGGCGTCAGAGAGTGCACTGGCGCACTTTCGTGTGAGTGATTTTAATGTCCCGTATAAAGCTTTTTTCCACATGTGCAAATTCATTAATTTACTATGCTCACTCACACCACAACCACGCCTACATTAGAATGACATATATTTTGGTACATATTTATTAATTCCTTCTGGGAAATTCCACAACCAAGCAAAATGTTAAAATACAATTTGCAAATGCAAGTGTTGCCACTGTGCTTTTGGGCATAGAAAGTTAATGATGCTGAACATGTGGAAAATAACTATGCTGGGCATGACACATATTAAATAATGAAAAGTGTACTTTTCCATGTGATAATTGCAAAAATGCAAACAGTGCTTTTGAAGTGCGCTCATCCTCCTGCAGTGCTATGATAATTTAACCAAATGCACCCTTTCAAATAAGTGTATTGCACTGCAAATTCCTTTCCCACTCTTTTGCAACAGGCCACGCTCCACTAAATTCATCTACAGCACTGCAGCCCTGGGAAGAAATGTAAACAGAATTTTCTGTGGTAAAAACATAAATCAGTAGTTCATTTGAAGAAACTGCCTGGCTTTTAACAGGCCGATTTATAAACATCAAATGCTCATAGAAAAACACTTCAGAAACGCTTATATCACCTACTTTGTAAATGAACTCAATCAGAGTTATGCAGCTTATTGCAATATCTCGGGTACACTTTGTTCCAGGCCACTGAAAGCATTCCGAACTGGAGTTCCGTTTACACATAATTCTGGCCTAACCCATGCGTGAGGTCCCTTCGATCTTTCCTCCCTTTCAAACATTAACACTACTAATAGCCTTTAAAAGAATGGCATGCTGAGATTCTTTGGAGAATGAGCAGAACAGTTTCGAAAAGTACAGAATACCCCCATAAATGATTCTTCAACATAATCAAGGCCATTGGAATTATGTGATTGTGTGGTCGGTGGTGATTTTTGCATAATTATAGCTTTGCCGCATTTGCCACATAATTCACCATCTGCTGCATAAGCTACAGATTTTAAGAAAAAAAAAATTCTAGCTCAAACGGTTCAAACACTACTAAAAATGCAGCAACATGTGTTGCTCTGCAGTTAAAGGCCCTTTGCAAACCTGGACCTGTCACCTTTGTGTTGCTTAATGCGATATTTGGGTATTAATCTGGTACTAATATGATGCAACCAATGCCAATGGGCTACCAAGTTCAAAAACAAGCATTTGCAATGCAATGGGTCTCACGTTTGCTCGAGTTAGAGCTATTAGCGTTGTAAATTCCTACCTGGTCTTTTCTTGCCGCACAAACTAAAAATAAAAAGTAAAATAGTTGACATAAGCGAGCTGATTCAAAGTGCCGCCGTGAGCGCCAAGGAGAGACACAAAAGGAAAAAGAAGTTCGCTCCCAGTCAAAGTTATCGGCAAAAATTGAATTATCCATGCACCAGGGTTGATGGCCAAGGCGGTAACCAAACCACTGCAAGGAGGGACAAACGTAAAGCATTTATCAACAAAAAGAAAGGATTTTTGAAAGGCAGACCCATGAACGAGTGATAGTGATAGGTGCGCAGTGGGCGTAGTCAAAAGCCCAGATACATACCAACACATCGGAAAAGCAGCGCTTGGGCGCTGCTATGCTTGACCTACAAATGAGTTGTTCCCAGACTGCCCAAACATACACCAGACAAATAACACTAGGGGAGAAGATGTGGCATAAGGACCAGAGCTGCTGACTTTGGAGTGGGGGAACATGGTTTGAGTCTTGGTGGCGGCTTAACATCCTGTGATTCTGGGAAAATCTGCCCTTGCTACCACAAATGTATGTGTAATGTTATTGATGCTCATGTAAAGTGTTGTAATATCTTTGTATGGAGTTTGCACTGTATAAAACTGGAAAAAAAAGAAAATAAAGCACTCCAGTACCTTTGTGTCAAGTTTGTGCAACATAAAACTCCAAGAAAATAAATAAATAAAGCTCTTCATTACCTACAACGATGCACAAGACAGGATACGAATCCAACTTGTGTTACTATCCAAGTTATAAAGAACAGTATTAGAACCTAACTCCCCAGCTTATGAAAGATATGAAAACAACACAAACTCTTTTGTGTGAGTTTCCTGAAAATTTCAGGAAGCAAACAAAATATTTAGATATCATGGTCTAGCTCACATTTTCATTTGTCTCACAACTGAATAAATTATAATTTTGCTCATCTATTATTTTATTGTATCTGTCCTATGGCTGTCTATGCCTATTTTGTGATGTTTAAATTTTGTACAATACTAATAAAAAAAAATCCAAGGACCACAAGTACAGAGAGCTGGTTGCGTACCCATAATCTATTAACTATTCAATCTAAAAAGTATTTTCAAGTACAAAAAAATGAGAAAGCGAATACAAGAACACTGCAATTCTGCGAGTTTGAAATTCATGAAAAGAAGTTAACTTTTTATACCAACATATATTATTTCTAAGTTTGAAATATTTACATTGATGATACTATTTTTGGTGATGAAACTAATGATGTTCAAATGCTTTGTTGTATTGTGACAGCTATGTTGTTATTTGTGTTCGGTGTCAACATTTTAATGACTCTCAGGACCCGCCCAACCCCCTCAATTCGTGAACCAATTACTGCTGGTGCATGTGCTTTTGATTACTAAAGAATGCTAGTACTCCAAACATCTCCACTCAAATTCAACATTTACAAGGTTGGTCAGGGTGAGGAAATGAATGAGCTTCTTTGCACTGAAATCTATGTGTGGAATGGCATGCATTCGCCCTCTGTCGGCAAACAAAGGTGGGAATGTGACTGTCCAATGGTTTTTACGGTGAGCACGCTTCTGAACTGGAACCTGCCTAGCCAAATTAAATCTGATGTCCATTCTTCTAGAGCTGACGGTAATTAGTACCTTCTGCGTGAAGAGGCCAGTAATTAATGAGGCTGCTGAGAAATTGAAAGATATCCTTGGGGAGATTTTACATCAGTGTCAGTAAACAGATAGGAAGGACTTCAGAATAGAACTCTCACATATAGGGCCTGATTTATACTTTTTTAGTGCCACATTTGCATCATTTTTTGACGCAAAAGCGGCGCAAACCTACAAAATTCAATTATATTTTGTATGTTTGCGCTGCTTCTGTTTCAAAAAATTACGCAAACGTGGCAATAAAAAAAAAGTGTAAATCAGGCCCATATTTTTTCAACAAGACTACATATCTACTTTGAACCAAATGTAACTATCTTATGGACGTGAGCAATATGAACGGGCAAATGTGATAAAAAGCCATTTTAGGTCTCATTGAAAGCCGCATCGACTAAAGATGAAACAATACAGGAAGCGCACTGTCATGTAACAGGAAGTCCTGAATGCTACTTTTCATTCAACAGCAACTGCTCACTTTTAACGCTCGGGGTGCCTTTATGCAAAAAAAAACCCCAAAAAACAAGTAGCAAACATATGCACACAGTCCGTTCTGTTTCAATAAAAGAAAAGTAACACAAAGGAAAAAAAATTAAAAGTAAAACCGTTTCACATAAGCAAGCCGATGGCGCCATGGGTGTGAAAGAGACACACAAAGGGAAACCGAAGTTTGCTCGTACTGAGACGTATTGGCAAAAGTGCAATTATCCATGTAACCGACAAAAGTGTATTTATCCATGTAACCAGCAGAAGTATAATTATCCATGTAACAGGGTCGATGTCATGCAAAGCTCTCGACTTCTGCCCAGTGAGATCACGCTGCCTACAAAATAAAGAGAAAATGTAGCCCAGAAACCATAAGGAAAACACGGATCCTCGTATGTTTTCAGTAGTTGGTCGGTGCGCTCGAGGAGAGCTAAACACTGAAAAAGGCATGACATATGCATGCCTTTCACAAATGAAATGAAGCAAATTTTAAAAGGCAAGCCGTGGAACCAATCAAACTGATGGGCGTGGTTAAAAGCCCACAGAGAGATTACACTAGGGACACAGCATTTTGCGCTCGACCTTAATGATGAAATAATGAAGCAATACTTCTAGAAAATGTACTGCATTATACCACATAGTTTGCCTTTTCTTGCTGCGTAATTCACTCAACCCTGCCACATAATACATTTTAAAATCCAGCTTCATCACAAGTTGTGAATTTAAATTGTGATTCCAGAGACACCAAACTCAACACGTTTACCTCTTCCAGACTGAGAATTACACTTATAACATGTAATAAGCTAATCACAATTCTATCCTACAGACAGATAGACACTGTTGGGAGTTTTTCACTACCAGGACAAGTAAAACATAAATTTACAAACCCTGCATTTTTAAATACATTGCCCCCTACCCTCTTGGCTTTCAAGGGCCTAACCTAGGGATGTCTTACATATATAAAAAGGAAAGGTTTGGGTCTGGCAAACAAAAATTGTTTTGCCAGGTTGACTGCACACAGAGTCTCTGCAATGGCAGACCTGAGACATGGTTAAGGGGCTACTTAAGTACTTAAGTGGATGGCATAGTTCATTCTGCAGGTCCACAATGTACAGGCCCTAGGCACAATTACAGCACTTTACTGGGGACATATGTGTAAATCAGATATCACAATTGAGTCTAAGCGAATGTTACCATGTTTTAAGGAGAGAGCACAATAACTGTAGTAATGGTTAGCAGTGATAAAGTGCACAGAGTCCTACTGCATACAAAAACAAAGTCAAAAAAATAGGAGGAGGAATGCAAAGAGTTTGAGGGTGGCTCAGCAGGAAGGGTCAGCTCCAATACCTATCCAGCCACACATATTCTCCCTTTGCCTCACTATCTGGGAGTAATACACAAAGACCAACTGCCAGCTGCATCTAGTAATGTGAGCCAGGATACCGGCTGAAGGTGCCAAATGGTTAGCACAAGAAAATTCCAACTTTCTAAAAGTAGTATTTTCAGAATTGTGACTTAAAATCCAATTTTACCAGTCAGGAGGCCTTTTTAAATTACAATTATTTTGAGAACAACGTCGACTTCCCTACTTGCTCCCAATTGAAGGTTACCACTTGTGACATGTAATAAGGGTACACAATGTTATCCTATGAGAGAGGTAGGCCTCACAATGGTGGAAAATGAATTTGAGAGTTCTTCACTTCCACAACATGTAAAACTTTAAACTACATTCCTAACTATCGACTTATACTGTACCCTACCCAATGGGCTGTTTAGGGCCTATCCAAGAGATGAATTACATATTTTAAAAAGGAAAGTTTAGGCCTGGCAAAAGGTTTATTTTGAAAGGTCAAAATGTCAGTTTACAACTGCACAACAAGGAGTCAATGGCAGGCCTGGGAAATGTTGTACAAGGCTACTGAAGTGGGTGGCACAATCAGTGCTGCAGGCTTACTAGTTGAATTTAATTTACACACCCTGGATACCTGCAGTACCATTTTACAAGAGACTTTCAAATAAATTAAATGCACCAATTGGGTGTAAGCCAATTTCACCATGGTTAAAAAAAGAGAGCACAAACACGTTAGCACTGGTTAGCAGCTAATCCTAAAGTCAACAAAACAAAATCAGCTAAAACAGGAGGAGTAAGTCAAAATGTTTGGGGAATACTACCCTAAGGCAGAGTGTCCCAACAGGTGTCTTTCAGGGCTCTTCCCCATCCTCTCTTCTTTTTATTTTCTATCTTTTTCTTTTGGCAAAAACTCTTTAAGAACTGGGGATCACTGCTTTTATTTATTCTGATGTTATGCAGCACATTGGTGAACTACATAATAACTATCATCTCTTTGCTTCAGTGGTTAACTCCATCATGTTGTTCATTTTGTAATGGATGAAAAGATGTTTTCTAAAACATAATCCCTCAAAATCAGAAACCCTACAATGTTATAACAAAGTTAACCTCTGTACTCTGCAATCTCTTGCCTTCTGAACTTGGACAATGCCCCATTCCAGTAGAGGAAGTTTTGGACCTTGGGATTTCTCTTGTGTTGTGTTTCATATTATTACTGTTTGTGTGCTGCATCAATACTTGAAAAAGGTGTTTCCAATGAAGAGATTCTGAAGGAGGAGTAAGCTCAAAAGGCACTAAAAGCCTCCCTAGAAGTCAAAGTTTACCTAAAGCACTGAGGAAGAGGATTCGCCGATATAACCAGACTTCAATCTGCACTTAGTAGAGGGCAGAGAATTAACTGGATTATAAAGAGAAAAAGTTGATATCTAGAAAAAAAAAGAAATAAGACACAAAGTAGTGGAGCAGGCGTGATGAATGCTATAAAACATCATGAATCTTGCTAGAAGCCAGATACATGAAACATTCTAAAAAGACTTATACCATAAGATTGTTTTCTTGCGTATATCGACTAGTAGATGTTATTCCAGTTTTGACAACTCACAATAGTAAATGCTGAAACTCTTACTTTGTCCAAAGAAGCCTTGAGAAAGGTCACTGGTCGATTTGCTGGAACATTGGCTGTACACAGATTCATTGCCAGTAAAGAACTATTTGTACAACAAATTAATCACAATGTTTTATTAGTCTTGAGATTTGTGATGCAGTACCAGGTTTCCTCCAGTACAATATATATCATTGAATTGGGGTGTGTAGACTCTACAGTGGAATCCACCAAATAAACCCACAACCTCTATATCAGGAGAAATGTATTCTAGAATAATGTAATCCTCCTGAGTCAGTCTTGAACTATATACAATAAGAATTAAATGACTAGGAGGGACCTAGAATCACAGAATATTGAATTAAGGATGATTAGCATGATGAAACAGAGTGTTGTGATGCACTTTCAATTATCATCCATCTCATTAAACAGGAAACATATAAAAAGTGACATCAGCTAGGTAGGAAAGCTCCATCTAAGTTTTGGAAAATGTCACACAATAAATATAGTGTTGCAGCCATAGTGGATTGGGACAAATATATAAGCAGATCCCTCCTTCTCAGTAGCTGCTTTCTGTTTGATAATAACATGGAGGAGCTAAAAGCTGCAGTGGTGAATGATGTAGTTTGACTATGTTAAGTGGCATAAGCAATTAAGGATGATCCTTTCCATCTTGTTCTGTACCTACTCATTCTTTACCTTACCAATATACAATGTGCACTGATGGCAAGAAGAGGCTTCCGTAGGAGGAAAGAGGAGAGGCGCTAAGTCCTCCCCAACCTGTGGACCAGGACGATGTGCTCAGGGTCCAGGACACAGGCATATATGTGCCCTCTGTGAGGCACAACGGTGAGAAATGAAGAGGATTTCTGTGAACTTCCACAAAATTCTGCTGACTATTTACTAGAAAGCTTCCCACTCCACACTACAGAACCCAGAGGTCCCCTTACTTGATGGAGGACTTTAGTCAGAATGTTCCCTGACATTTGCACGCGCTTGACAATGCACATAAGGACTATGTCATACACTATTGGTCAGCATCAACTAAAGTTCCCATTTGAAGAGCTAAAGTTGCTTTTGCATTGTGATAAAGGAGTGGACGAGGATCTTAGTAATCTTTGTCATGTAAACTAGAATGCATAAATCAATCCAAAGGACAGTAATTTTCCTTTACACCTAGAACCATAGGAAAGTCAAAGTCATGGTCATGTCATGAAAAAGTGAATTATAGAATCATTGTAAAAGTCCCTGCCACTGGAAGTCTTTTGGAATCCATTCCAATTCATCATAATATTGTTCACAATGCTATTTCAGACACCTGCCAAACACAAATCAGACTTGGCCAGCTGCAGTAGGAACAGTCCTGTCCCAATTACCAGGCCCCTTCCCTCTAGATGGGAACACAAGCAGCCGCAGACTAGTTTGGCCTTCAAAGTTTCCATCAGATGGATGCCTCTGGCACTGTGAGCATGAAATCCCCATCCGGGCTTACTCCTTGTTCCTAGGACATCACATTAAAACGTAAGTGTGTTATGTGGAATATTTGAAAAAGTTTCAGTTGACAGCATTCACTAGGTCTGCATACCCTCCATTGTTCATGCGTCCATTATGCTTCCTGAAACAAGAACAAATCATATGCTGATGCAACTTGATCCTGCTCCAATAGAACATTTTCAGCCTAAACAACCAGGCTACATCCCATATAAATAAAAACACAAGCAACCTGGATTGGTTTCAACCTTGTAGTGCATCTCGCTCAAGGTGCATGTAGACCTCTATGGCACAGAAAGCATGGGACCCACATCTTGGCATACCTGTCTAGCTTTGGGTGTCACAAGAAAGCACAAACAGGATGGTGAAGTGCTGTCAAAAGTCTCAGCAACCAACAATCATTTGACCCACATGGCAATCCATCATTGTTTTGCCCACTATTCCACTCCAAGCAGGGACCAGTCATATGCAAGCTTGCAAGTTCAGACTAACAGGCGAAGCAGCGCCGGCTGCTGCAGTTCGGCAGTGGTCTCATTGTAGACTCTGGTTCTTTTATGAACAAGTTCTGAAAAAGTTTCTGAATGTCCACTTCTGCAATCCTGAGGGAGTGGTTGTACACTCTAACACCAGCCAATTGTTTAGGACCCTTTGAGCACCACTTGGTGCATTAGGACTCAATCTAAGCCATCAGCAATGTCCAGGGTAACTCCAGTTTAAAATGGTCAGCTAGGCTCTCTTTTGTTGTAGGATTCTTGAAATGTTTGTGTTCCTTGGGCTTAGCAGGAGGCTATCCAACTATTACTTGAAGTCCACTGTTCTGTAGGAGCGCCGTTCTCTGGGAGCATGTTCGGCCCTTGCAGACTCCCTCTACAGGAAAAACATCAGGGTCAGTCCTTCTGAGTTTCAGTCCTTTAATTCAGCAGGCATATTCCTTCTTCTTTGTTCCACAGATTCAGCAGTTTTCTGAAGAAGGTAGCCAGGGGTCTCACTTTCATGCGTGGCACAAACTTCTGGGTGAAGATGACTCCCTAACCAATAAGGAAATGTTCCAAGGGACAAACACCCACTATGAGCTAATTTCTCAGGTGTTTGGCCCAAACCAATCCCACACTGCTCTTCTCTATCACAATTAGATATGGCAAAATCTTCCTTCCCCTGGTCAGAACTCTAGGCACCCCCCTGAAGTGTATCTAGGTCTAGGAAAAGGCCCACTCTGCAGAGTCACCCTCAAATGTTTTGCCTTCCTCCTCCTACTTTGCCGGATTCTTGCTTGTTGGCCTAGGACTCTGTGCACTTTCCCACTCCTAACCAGAGCTAAAGTGCTTGTGCTCACTCCTTTAAACATGGTTTGATTGGCTTATGACTGATTGGAATATTTAATATACATGTAAGTCCCTTGTAGAGTGGTATACCATATACCCAGGGGCTGTATATTAAATGCTAACAGTGGGACTGCAGCACTGATTGTGCCACCCACTTGACTAGTACCTTAAAATGTGTCCCGGCCTGCCATTGCAGCTTGAAGGCAGTGTCCTACTGCCATGTCGCCTTGGAATTGAAAACCCTATGCCAAGCCTTAAACTTCCCTTTTTATTACATATCAGTCACCCCTAATGTAGGCCCTAGGTAGCTCATAAGGCAGGGTGCTGTGTAATTAAAAGGTAGGATATATATTTTTTAGTTTTGCATGTCTTAGTGGTGAAAAACTCCTAAATTTGTTTCCTCACTACTGAGAGGCCTACCCCTACCAAAAGATAACATTGGGGATTCCTTATTAAAATTAATAAATTGTAATTCCTAAACCAGAGGTGGTAGATATCATGTTTGATATCTATTAACTTGTAATAATAAACAGTCTTTAATGGTAACGTTGGATTTATCATTACAAGATTGAAAATACTATTTTTAGAAAGTTGTCATTTTCCTGCCCTTAGCCCTCTGTACCTGCAGCCTGTTTAGGTCACATGCCTGAGTGTAACTGACAATAGAGAGATTAGCAAAGCCTTATTGGACCATTGACAGACTTTGTAGGGGCAGAGCTAAGCACAGCCCCACTTGCAACTGAATTGGCTGGGGTCTGCCACCACACAATAGGCTTAGCAACCTTGTATTGTCAATGCAGAAAGGTAGGAGCCAGGGCAGGGGAGGCAGGAAATTCCTGGAACTTTAGAGAACCATTCTGGAAACTTCACCCAACTTCTAGGAGTAGGGCACTAGGGTATAAAATAGGATTCTCAGACCTGCTCCTCAGTTCACTACTTGACCTGCGGTAGCACACTCAGAGGACTGCCTGCTGCTGCCACTTGCTGTGCACTCTGCCAGACTCCTGTTGTGCCTGGAAGCACTGCTTTGCTGCGTGGAGTCTGTTTGGAACTTTCACAGGCCAGACCTGCTGTAGACCCCTGCATCATCACCTTACCCAGGACTTCAGAAATGACTCCAAGGGCTAGTTTAGCTGGTCTCCTGTTCTGAGCCACAAGGACATAACAGACGCCCCCATCTTAAACCTGAACCCAGCATGAGTGAGTCTTGCACCCAAAGAGGTTACTATCCACTCCTGGACCCTTAGTTGTGGTGCTACAGGTGTCTAGGTGGCCATTTTCTAAAACTGAGGACTTGCTATTTTGAACCTTAAACAGTAAAGAATCATAACTCCAGTTCTACTAATTGGATTTTGATGGTTTTAGTATCAAATAATTTATTTACATTTTTTTAATTGGTTAGGGATTTTTATTGTGTTGTTTTTTTCACTGTGTTGCTGTTTGTGTACTGTCTAAATACTTAACATATAGCCTGACTACTTTTTGTGCTAAGGTACCCAGGGTTAAGCATAGGTTAAATTAGTGACCTTTTGTGGTTCACCCTGTAAGGGATTGTGGCTGTTGCTTGACCAGGATTCACACCCTAGTCATCTAACAACCCAATTTCTCACACTAGGAAAATGAGGAACTCCCCCTGCAAAACTAGTTCTAGGACAAGTTTTCCCACCACTGGGATTGGTACCACTCTGGCTACTTAGACAGCACCAGGGGCAGGCCAATGTGAGACTTGCATCTGCCTGTAACAAGGGCCGCCTATTTGAAACTTGTATAGTTCATAGCCAAATCCGCCCCAGCCATCATGCCAGAAGGCAGTTCTGCCTCCTCCCAGTCAAGACCATTTGCTTCCCTTTCTTGAAAGCAATTCACAAATTCCTGCAGGCTGCCAGGTAAAAGTTGAGGATTATATCAGAAAGGGCTACTAGAGGTGGTAGGCTAGAAAATGCCAACTTTCTAAAAGTGGCATTCTATAACTCGCAATTTAACATCTGATCTTATTATCTGATTGGATTGTGAATTCCTATTGAGTCTGCGTATCATGGGTCCCTAATGTAACCCAGTGCTTTTCTATGGGAGAACCAGCCTTGCCTTAGTGAAAAAACGGCACTGGAGATTTTTCACAGTCACAAAATGTAAAAAGTAAAGACACGTATGCTTTATTTTAAATACCATGCACCTTGTCATATTGGCACTTAGGGCTTACCTTAGGGGTGACTTACCAGTACAAAAAAGGAAGGTCACGTGTGGCTAGTGGTTCAGTTTGCCTGGTTGAAAACGGACCTACAGACTGCAGTGGCAGGCCTCAAAGATGTTCTACATTATTACTTCAGTGAGTGGCACAAAAAGTGCTGCATCTCACTAGTAGAATAAAATTTTTAAGACCTAGGTACATGTATTGCTATGTACTAGAGGCTTACATGTAAATTAAATGTGCCAATTAGTTGTAGGACAATTTTACCATGTTTAAGGGAGAGAGCACAAGCACTTTACCCATGGTTAGCAGTGGCACAGTGCACATAGCCCTACTGTCCACAATAACGGGTTCAACAAAAATAGGAAGAGTAAAGGCAAAAAGCATGGGGGATTACCATTCCAAGGATGTCAAGTCTAACAAGTAGTTTATACACTCTTTAGCTAAGGAGGGAAACTTCTAACTGAATGTAAATGATATAAATTGGGCAAACAATTTGAAGGCAATGTGTCAGAAGAATACATTTTGTATAAATTATTTCTACTTTATGCTACCTCGAGCTAGGGTCTGAGCAATTCATGCGAAGGGATCAAGTAAAGGTGTGGATAGGGAATGTAATTGAAATCACTGCATCAGAGAATATCTCTGTGTAGGGGATGGTGCAGTTATCTTGTCATCAATAGTACTGCACTGAAGAAGATGTTCTGCAAAGTGTCATGCAAAGTCGTGCAGATCAGAGATCAATAGAGAGAAGAAGCAAATTTCAAGTGGCGTGAAGATTTTTCTTTACAAATGGACAATAGTGATCAGTTATGTTGTGTGCTAATTATATTGCTAGTTTACATAATCGATTCAAGATTAGGTCACCTTTATGTTGAAGATGGCAATGGAAAGCGTGTTTTCTTATGTATCCATTTTTAGAAATATCTGAAACTGTTTTTTTCAATTGGTTTCATGTTGGAAAGTTGGAAAAAGCCACATCTTCTCCTTTTTTTCTGAAATTGAAATGATTATCATGGGCCTTTTTTGCCAGGAGACACTTCCTTAATTTGGTAGGTCGTTTCCAGGCTGATCTGTCAGCAAGTATTTTCCTCTGGTATGGAGGAACGATTCGCTGAGGTGCTAGTCCTAAATATGGTTTCATGCCTTAGACTATTGAACACGTTTCATCTGTAATGAACATTCCCTCAACCTCTTCTTTCTGGAACAGTCAGGTAAAATGTGTCAAGTTGAAACATGCCCCTTCTGAAATCTGACAGTGACACTCTATTTTATTTTCCCTGGATTCCCATCAGTGATCCCTTGAACTGAATAAAGCCTTCCCTCGTGGCCCTGTTATTTGTAATTCTATCGATCCCAGAAGAGGCTCAACAGTATCAACACAGAAGCAGGACCAGCACCACATCATCCA
This sequence comes from Pleurodeles waltl, assembly GCF_031143425.1. Lineage (NCBI taxonomy): Eukaryota > Metazoa > Chordata > Amphibia > Caudata > Salamandridae > Pleurodeles > Pleurodeles waltl. Next base: position 599,597,214 of record NC_090443.1, read on the forward strand.
ATGCTGGTTGGTTCCTTATCTGTGCCACTGGAGACACCCTGATACGATGTCCTGCTGTCAAAGCGGAAGCTTTATTGCTGCAGAGAAGTGGGGACCTCCCTATCCTTGGAGGACAAAAGTGATTGCAGGTTATTCTGGGTCAGCGTGGATGACTTCATGAAGAGGGACAGCCATAGAGCTGTTGGAAAGAAGTCAGCTAGCTGTCACTGACCCACATAATAACTGTTTAATGTGACAGTCAAGGACACAATTGGGATTTAAGCAGACAGTTCCTTTTAGGTACCCAGCATCTCCTAGCCCATCTTCTTAATATGCATGAAACTCTTAGCCTAATTCAGGGAGGAGATTTGCTTGTTTGAAGATGATCGCTGCATCTAGGAATAGTTAAACAATCTCTATACTACAATATTCAGTTTGGACGTTTGATATATGATAAACCTGAATCAAGTGAAAAAGGTAGCTCCTCTTATGTACATTTTACGAAAGCAGCACAAACATTTTGCCTTTGACATGAGCACAAAAAGTCTCAGACGGGTCAATGTGAAAGCAGCACCACTAAAAAAAAAAACTTTTTCTCAAAGAAGTTCTGCAATGACGGATGGATGTTTTATAGTCAGTAAGATGTGGTTAGGCGTTGAGTGATGAAGCTAAGGAGTAGCTCATATAAAAAAATTAACATCGAAAATGCATCTAGAGCCCAAACATGCTAAATGTTGTGTGGCAAAAGAATCCAACTGATTTAGTTTATGGGTATCTGATGAGGCTTCCCCAGTTAAGACACTCTGGCAAACAACGTAATTTATCTGCAACTAACAATGTTCCTTAATTACTCAGTCATGTGTGGGGCTGAAGATGCACATGAAACAGGAGGCCCAGTACCCTATCTAGTCCATAGATCTCAAGTCTGTTGTGATGACCATGCATTCACTTTGATAGGGAAACGAGAACCGATGGCAGAGTAATGCAAGATTACCTATCCTAAGACATAGAGAGTGTTATTGGTAAAGAAAAGTAACTGATTGACAGATAAACTCCAGGACAGGTGCACAGTCGTCTTCCAAACAAGTAGCCTAAATGGGCAGTTAATTCTAAAATTACCCTTCCACATACCTTTAAACTATTATTTTCTTGGAAATGAAAACAACTCTTATTCTATCAGCTTGTTGCACACATGCAAATGACCCTTGCCTGAGTCCACTATTGCGGGAGCACTACTAACGCCATTCCACTTGTTTTTTTCTTTTAGCAATGAGCTCCCTTTGCATGCAAAGGCATGTTGAATGAGGCACAAGAAATGCAGAACGCCCTAGAGGAATGGCACTGCCTGAATGAGAAATGCATTTTTATGACTTCATACTTGAAGTGTTAGAATGAAGGAACATGTTTTTTTAAATTAAAACTAATAAATGCGTCACATTCACGTATGGAAAACAAGTTACTGTGATGGTTGAATGTATTTGAAAAAGGTTAGAAGAACGCTGTGGTGAGCAGTGTTTCCATTTCTTAATATCAATAATCTTTGACAACAGCACTGCTGGCCTAACTTTACAATGAGGAACAGGCACTGGTAATGTAATTCTTTGATTAGTGAACGTTTACTGCCAATGATTATCCCAGGGTTACAGGCAGAGTAGGAACAAGCACTGGCAAAGCCAATAGTTTTTACCTATGCAAGACCTATTGCAGTTGTCAATGCTTTTCAAACATGTTGCACAGCAGCTTGGGCTGTTGCGCAACATGGCTCAAAGTAAATAAAAACAAAATGCTATGGCACGACCAGCATTGAGCATGCCATACCACTTTTTGATGACTTTAGGCCATGTTGGGCAGCAGCCAATAGTGCATTGCAGCATCTTTAAAAAACATTGTGTGAGCCATTTTGCTTTGTTAATGTTTTTTAAATATGGTGTACAGCAGCATGGGCTGTTGTGCAACGTGGCGTAGGGTAAATAAAAGTGTTATGGTGTGGTCAGCACTGCCTGCACAAATGTGCTTTGTTTTTACTTTAAGCCACGTTGCACATCATCCCGTGCTGCTGTGCAAAAACAGTGCAGGGGTTTGGGAGTGTCAAGCACGAAGAGGTAGGAAGGTGTGGAACACAGAATGTGTAGCAGGAGGCCAGTGGCCAGGTGGGTTAAAAAGAATGAAAGCAGGGGCATGTTTAAAAAAGAATAGACGTCAGGCGGAAGGCTGGTTAAATAGATCGAATGGCATGAACAGGGCAGGGGAGAAGATTAACACCACTGTGAGTGGGAGGAGGGCAGGGGGAAGGTGAAACCATTGAGGGAATGAGGAGGGCGGGGTGAAGGAGAAGGACTGCATGTGCATGCATGAAAGTAAATAAAGAGTACATATAGGATCCCACAGCCAGTGGAAAGCCCCTGGCCATAGGACGCTGTACTTTGTCCATGCTCAATGAAAGAGATCAAGGGCCAGATGTAGCAACCAGTTTGCGACTCGCAAACGGCAAAAATCGCCGTTTGCGAGTCGCAAACCGGAGTTTGCTATGCAGAAATGCATTTTGCGAGTCGGGACCAACTTGCAAAATGCATTTCAGAGTCGCAAATAGGAAGGGGTGTTCCCTTCCTATTTGCCACTCGCAGTGGTATGCAATTCTATTTGCGACCGCATACGCGGTCGCAAATGGAGTCGCAGTTACCATCCATTTGAAGTGGATGGTAACCCACTCACAATTTGGAAGGGGTCCCAATGGGACCCCTTCCCCTTTGTGAGTGGACCCACCAATATTTTTTCAGAGTAGGCAGTGGTCCAAGGGACCACTACCTGCCCTGAAAAATTCCTTTAAGGAAAACAGGCTACACTTGAAAAAAAAAAAACTGCTTTATTTCAAAGCAGTCACGGACATGGAGGTCTGCTGGTCCCAGCAGGCCTCCATACCCGTGAGTGCCCATAGTCGCTATGGGGCCGCAATTTGCGACCCACCTCATTAATATTAATGAGGTGGGTCTTTGCGACCCCATAGCGACTCGCAGACGGTGTCTGAGACACCGTTCTGCATTGCAAATTGCGAGTTGCAATTTGCGAGTCGCTCGGACTCGCAAATTGCAACTCGCAATTTGCAAAGTTGCTACATCTGGCCCCAAGACTCAAGGCCCAGGAGAAAGGAGAGGAGGAGGCACTGACTAATGGGAAGCAAGAAAACTAGAGTGACATAGGAGCCAACCAATGGTGAGTCAAGACAAGTAATGGGTTGGTTCTAAGGCTTTTAATATTTTTTTTCTTTGTAAGAGATTTCACAAGCACAGCACAAGGGCTTTGCAGGTGAAACCTAAAAATGTTATTAACCTGTCTCTGTCAGTTTGTAGCCTGTAGTGCCTTAAACTCACAAGTCACACACACCTGCACCACCCAGGGCTAGACTAGAGTGACCACAAGCTGTCCCTGCTTGAAGAATGAGCCCAGGCCCAAAGGTGACCTGTGCACTGGCCCCTTCACCCTACAATGCATGAAGACACAGGACTATATATATACTGTCTGTGTGATTAACCTTATCAACCATCAAACTGAAATGTATTGCTCTCCAGTACATGGAGTGAAGGCAGAGGCCATGTTGTGGAATTTATATTGTCTTCACATGCTCACCATGTATCACAAATGCAAACTCACAGTTTTGCTGTAATCTGATAATTTTCTATGTTGAAACTAATTAACAACTGCACTTTCATATTCACATCAGGTGCTTTTTATGTATTTAATTTCCTCCTTCGTATCAGGTGATTACCACATGCTTTAAGGTGCAGATGGCAATTAGGACTTATTTTTCCTATTCCTGGCGTGTTATAAAATGTTTCTTGTAGTGTAGAGCATTTATCAACCAGTGCAGGCCCCTGCTGCTGATAGGGTAGACTGGGCAGTTTCAGAGAAAGCTAAAGTGGGTAATTGGATCAAGTGGGATCAAAGAATAGGCAGTGTTAGGGAAAAGTAGGCAAGCTTGTTGAAAAAAAGGGTTTTTTAAAATGCAAATAAAGAGTGCAACAGTTTGAACGTTTTTTTTTAGAGGAAGACTGTTTGAGACCCTGATTGTGACAACCACAAAGGTATGGACCCTTCACTTAGCTCATTATGGGGCAGACTTAACAAAATGGCATGCAACACAGCACAGCAAGACAGCTTGCTGTGCTATACTGTGTGACAGGGAGATGGCAGGAATGCACCATATGTAACACTTTCTGTCCTCTCCTTGCGATGGCACACTATGTGCTTCCTAATGCTAACTCAGGCACCTTTGCACTACGGTGACAGGATCCCTACTGTCCAAGCAAGATTGTTTTTGTACAGGAAGGGGCATCTTTCTGCACAAAAACAACCATCTGATACTTTTCTACTTCTGTGTGTGCAGCAGAATGCAGCACACGTGAAAAAACGAAAAACAAGGAGAAATAAACAAATGTCTCCTTGTTACACCTCCTATGGGAAGGTATAGCACTGGTTATGCATTCCTCGGTCTACCCAACATGGTAATTCTGGGAGTGTGCCAAAATCCATGGATGTATGCATGGGAGCACTTATGCTCCACCCATGGAACGCCTGCTTGAGGCAGTGTAACGCAATGCAGCTACTTACACTGCCTTGTGTTACTCAGATTTACCAACCACACGGTGCCACGCAAGGTGGTAAATATCTTTCTAGGTTTTGCGTCACCTTGAATCACCTCGCTTGGCACAAAGGAGACGCAAAAGTTGGGTTTAGGGCTGCATAGTTTTTAAGGGCAGGTATCTTGTGAGGAAATTTTCAAGACACAAAGGCCTTTGTGGCCAAAAGTTGTGAGGCTGGCAAAGTGCTTTGAATTCCATACATTCCCTACTGGGCAATTAGTGTAAGCCTTCCATGCTGTTGTTACATGGTCCATCATCAGAGGCCATAGCGCTTACAGCAGCATTCTGAAGTTGCTGGGGTTTTGCTAGTAAGTAGATACATGACACTAATGTTACTTTAAAATGATGTGAAGAAGGCAACCACTATGGTCATTTGCACTTTTTGGGGCAAGGTTAAGAACCTAAAATTCTCCTTAATCAAGTGTTGATGATAATTGCCAAAGCTCGTTTCTGCAGAAATCTGAACTGTCATGCACACGTGCTGGTCCATCACAATAACTAGGTTTTAACTATATGAGAGGGAGCGGTTTTATGGCCCAAAATATTCCTGGGGCATGTGGCTTTTACATGTGCTAATACCACAAGTAGTAATAGCTCGTGCTAAAGTATACCGTGTACAATATTAGTGTGAGGAATACTTCTGAATGCAGGAATAAAAGTGAACTGGTAGTGAGTGCACATGAAAACTGTATCCAGTGTTCAACTATGCACACACTTGGAACTTGTATGAGTTCATAGGCACAATATATTCTGAAAGACAAGCAGGATGACAATAAGACCTACATTACTGAAACTAGAAGGTTTCAGCTATTATGTGTATTAGTATTTATATAGGCGAACAGAGCTAAGAACCAAAGAGCTCTGTACCTTACATCATGGGGTTGGGAGTTAGGGCCATATGTATGAACACTTTTTCCCATAGACACAGAATGGGTAAAAACCTTTGCTACATCTGGTCCTTAGTCACAAGATCGTGTACATCACGCAGGGATTATACAAGCACATTTCACTTTTTTAGTTACGTGACTTTCCCAGAATCACGCTGATGTTGACCCAAGTGCCAAGGCTGGGTTTTGGACCTGCTTCCAAAGTCTCAGCTCTAGTCACTTGGCTACATTTTCAGCCATTGATGACTGCGGTAACTCACTTATGGACACTGCTGCTTAATAACGCCTTTTTTTTTGCTCAAATGTGTTCTACAGAGATGGGCATGTCGTAGTGTCGCTCCAGTCATAGGAGTCGCTAATGGAATATCGAATGCCCACTGCCCTTTGACCTTTAATGTCATTACATTAACGGACGGTACGACCTTTAACCATGATGAGGGCAACTGCACGTTTGAATAATCTTTTTTTAAGACATGAGGAAGCTTGCTAATAAATTGTAATAGGCCGTGGGCTGAAACCACCATCTACTTTAACTAGCAAAAGCTAATTATACTTTAAAAAATAAATCTGCTGTTAGGTTGATTAATTATGACTGTCAGTAAACTGCTCAAGAATAGTGATTGAATTTTGCAGTGTGATAAAGCTATGAAACAGATGAAGAGAAGTAAGTGCATGGATCCTACCAATGGATTTCATGTTCATACTATGACAATTTACAACAGGCATTAACTGACTTTTATGATGGCTCTCAGTGAGAAAGCAGTGATGAGCGCAATCTCGAGACGTGGTAATTTCTTTAAACGAATAGTGGTAAGATTTTATCTCCCTCACACAAGTGTTTGCTGTTACACAGGGTGAGGAGTGTGCAGTGCTGGGGCACACATGATGTTTCTGAACTTGTCATGGTTCAAAAATTCGGCGCAGAACACGATGTGGGTTACAAATGAATCGAAGAATGAAATATCGGATGCGGTGGATGACACCCTTGAGCTTTAATTTTCTCTCCAAATGGTCTACTACAGTGTTTTTTAACCTTTTGACATCTGTGGCCCCGAATTAATCATTACTGGATTATGGAGACTCCCCACCTTAATCATAATTGGAATCTGGGGGCCTCCAGTGAGACATTATTGTAATCTGGGGAACCTGGCCTAAGAAATTGCTGCAAAACAATGCACAAAAATAAGGAAACAAGCATTCAAATAGACAAATGATTAAATGTTTATTTAACTCACAAGCAAATATTAAAGTTCAACATTTTAAAGGGTAAGTAGAAGCTTTTCTAAATTCATTGAGGCCATCCATCATCCATTCTATATCCTGCTTGGTACACTTTCACTGCCTCCACAAATTAATCTGAGTGCCAAGTCTGTCATGTGAACATCTTCTATCCATGTATAAACAAGCAAAGATCTGATTTTTTATAGTTGAAATCCCAGTAAAGTGCCTAGAAAACAATAGCTCCAATCTAGGGCTATCATGACCTCTGTATGGAGGTATTCTTAACAGGCTGACACAACCCGCAAGGGAGTGCAGGCCAGTCATGGAGTCGCACGGACCCCAGGCACAGTAACTTTGAAAACGAGAAACAAAGACATTGCACAGAGTCGGGGAGGTGAGGCTTCGCTGGAGCTGGTGTGGCATCGCTTCCTTACTGCTACTGGGAAGAAAAGTTGTTGGTTCCTTACTGCTAGGCAGAGAAGTTGAGACATCAGTTTCTTATGGTTGCAGGGGAGGTGATGCGGCGTCAGTGTGAGGCATTGTTTCCTTATCATCAGGCGTTGTCAATGAATCCAGGCCAAGATGCAAGGCATTGACTTTGCGGTGTCCCAATCACACCACAGGGCCACAGGTGCGGCAGCAGAGTCAGAGTCAGGTGTCACAGATGTTAGCGCTTGGGACTCACGCTATGGTGGGACAGCAGGGGCTCTGCAGCGGCATCAGGCGTGCGTCATCTGTCGCAGTTGTTACACTCAGCGGGCACCGCGGCTTCAGGCAGCGGCACAGAGACGGACAGCAGCACCAGTGCCGAAGTTGTTCTGGAGTCAATGTGCTTGGTTTCTTCTTTGTCACAGCAGAACTCACTGCCAAGGGCGCAGGGACTGGATTTGACACCACTTGGAGAGTCAGAACTCTCAGCAAAAGAGCCCAGGTGCTGGCAGATGAAGACTTTGATGTCCCCGAGACTTCTAATAGGAGGCACGCTCAGTCTAAGCCCTTGGAGAACCTTTGGAAGCAGGATGTAGAAAGCTAAGTCCAGTCCTTTCACCCCCAGGACAGAAGCAGCAGGCCAGCAGAGCAAAGCAACAGGCAGATTGTCAGTCCCTTCTACGGCATGTAGCTCGTCTTCCTGGCAGAATGTCCTCAGTCTAGAAGGATTCTAAAGTTATGGTCTCAGAGGTCCAGTATGTATACTCATTCCTGACTTTGAAGTGGGCAAACCTCAAGGAAAGTCTTTGTAGTGCATAAGACCCTGAGTTTCCTGCCCTGGCCCCAGACACCCTCCAGTGGGTTGGAGACTGCTTTTTGTAAGGGCAGGCACATCCCTATTCATGTGCAGGTGTCAGCTCCTCCCACTATTTTTGTCCGGGAAGACCCTTCAGGATATGCAGAGCACATCTCAGCTCCCTTTGTGTGATTGTCTAGAGTGAATTCACAAACTGTCCAACTGTCATCCTGACCCAGACATATATTCAACAGTCAGGCAGAAGTACAGAAGGGTTAAGCAAGAAAATGCTCATTTTTAAAAATTGTGTTTTCAAACTTACAATTTAAAAAACAATTTCACCAAAAGATGTATTTTGTAATTGTGAATTCAGAGACCCCAAACTCCATTTCTCTTTTTGCTCCCAATGGGAAATTACACTTATAAGATATTTCAAGGCAATCCTTATGTTAACCAATGGGAGAGATAGGCCTTGCAATAGTGAGAAACAAATTAAGAAGTATTTCAGAACATGTAAAAAAAAACACTACATGTCCTACCTTTTAAATACACTGCACCCTGCACATGGGGCTGCTTGGACCTACCTTAGGGGTGACGTACATGTAGTAAAAGGGAAGGTCTGGGCCTGGCATAGTAGGTGCACTTGCCAGGTCAAACTGGCAGTTCAAAACTGCACACACAGACACTGCAGTGGCAGGTCTGAGACATATTTACAGAGCTACTCCTGTTAGTGGCACAATCACTGCTGCAGGCCCACTAGTAGCATTTTATTTACAGGCCCTGGGCACACATAGTGCACTATACTCAGGACTTGCTAGTAAATCAGATATGCCAATTATAGATATGCCAATCACCAAAACAATTTAGACAGGGAGCACTCACACTTCAGCACTGGTCAGCAGTGGTAATGTGCCTTGAGTCCTAAAGTCAGCAAAAACTAAATTCGGCACAGGTTTACAACAGGAGGTCTGAAGTCAAAAAGACAGGGGAAACCCTGAAGAAAGGGCCATTTCCAGAACAGACCAAAAGTCCAAATTCAAAAACAAAAATCAATATCAAACATCACAAATGCAAAGCAGATTTATTATATCACTTTCTTTTTTCAATCCTTTGTATTTGTGAGCAAAGCTAGAATCAAAAATGGTCTCTTCGAAAATGTAATAATTCAAAGTTCCTTGATTTTCTAGAAGGTTCGTCAAGAGTTTTCTCTCCTTGCAAATGTATATAGGTATAATGTGTATACCCATCAAGACAAGAGGCAATGCATCTGACCATTTCAACATTGTGGGTGCATATATTGTCACCAATCTGGACTTCAAAGTTCCAATAATCTGCTCTAAAAGTCCTGAAGACTCAGGTCTGTAGCTGCAATGTAGTCTTTGCTCAAGTTGTAATGCGCACACAACAAATTTAGGACATCACTGTTGAAAATAGTTCTTCACTCTGATTCTAGAGAAGTCGGAAAGCTGAAACGAAGAATCAACTTTCTAAGCAATAGTTTTGCTACTGTGAGACTATCATTCTTCCTAGTGGTATGGGCTTCGACCAAGTGTGAACAAATGCATACAACGGCAAAGACATATCTCAGTTTATTGCACAATGGCAGCTCGATAAAATCAAGGTGCATTCTGTTAAATCCTGATTTACCAATATGACTCAGTGTAACAACTGTGTGTTTTCCTAGGTTCATGTGCTACATCTGTGGCATGTGGCATCTGCAAACAATCTGAATCTAGGGTTAAGCCATGTTTGCCTGAATGTTCTGATCATTGTATCTCAATGTGTGCTTGCCTATGATAATGTCTTGCCAATGAGGACAGTAAGCTAGTTGACCAGACTTCTGTTCCATCACTTGAATCCCAAATACCATCTTCATTTCTTTTATCACATCCTTCTCTGACTCAGCTTTGCTGCTCTTCCTCTGTCACTTCTTCCTGCAATCGTTTCACTTCCTCCCATGTGTCAACAGTAAGTAAGAGACATTTTGACTTGTTTCATCTTGTCTATCATTGGCTCACTCCATTGAAGGAAGTACAACTAAGGGTACAATGCCTGGCAACATCCTCAGCATAAGTAATCCCTAAGGTGACATAATCAGTAGATTTTCTATGAGCCATACATGTCACAGTGCCAATTTTGTGAGGCAACTGTGATGCATTCAACAGATTGTAAATCGTGTCACTGTTTTGAATAGGGGATCCATGAGAGGTCATGAAGCCTGTCTGGGACCATAACTGTCCGAAATCATGAACAACACCAAAACTATACTGACTATCAATGAAAATTGTAACTTTAAGCTGCTCAGAAACACAGCATGCTCTGGCAAGAGCAACCAATTCAGCTACTTGGGCTAAAAAGATTCCTCGAAGCTAGGATGTGTCTATCACACCTGAGACAGTGCAAACTGCATAACCCGCTCTCAGGGTACCATGTTAATCTCTTAAACAGGAGCCATCAACAAACATGACATAATCATTTTCATCTAAGGGGACATCTTGAATGTCAGGTCTTGGTTTGGTGCACAATTCAGTCACATATAGACAGTCATGCTCAACCTCATCCTTGCGGTCACTTGCATTTTCAACAAGATTAGGCATCAGGATAGCGGGGTTTAGGACAGTACATCATCTGATATTCACATTAGGGGAAGCAAGTATAACTTGCTCATAATGGGTTAAACGTACACTTGAAAGGTACTGTGGCCCTCATTACAACATTGGCGGTAAAAGCCGCTTACTGCCGTGCAGAAGACTGCCAACACACCGTCACGGTTGCGGAATTCCGCCACAGCTATTATGACCCACAGTTCGGAATCCGCCAAAAGTCAGACACCCACACAAGTCCGCCACACCAAAGGTCAGTGATAAACTGGCGATAACAAAACCTCCACCGTCACACCAACAGAAATGCGCCCACACTATCACGACACACGAATCCACGCGGCGGTCTTTCAACCGCGGTATTCCATTGGCGGTACACACACAAAATACACACACATCTACAAAACACCGCCACATTGGACAATTCAAAATACACACACTTGATACACATACACACACCACTCACACACACCCATTACAATATAAAACACACACCCACATCACCCACAAACACCTACGACCACAAATTCCAAAAGAAGGCCAGAGAGAGACAGCACCAGCAAGAACAACAGCATCCACAGGCACACAACACCATCACCCACAGAACTTCCACACACCTCACACAACACCCCACTACATATCAGCACACTTATCACCACACACTCCACCCCACACATCATCTACACCACCCCATGGCACGGCAAAGACACCCCAGGTTCTCGGAGGAGGAGCTCAGGGTCATGGTGGAGGAAATCGTACGGTTAGAGCCACAGCTATTCGGAGCACAGGTGCAGCACACCTCAATAGCAAGGAAGATGGAGCTATGGCGAAGAATAGTGGACAGGGTCAACGCAGTGCGACAGCACCCAAGAAATCGGGAGGACATCAGAAAGAGGTGGAACGACCTACGGGGGAAGGTGCATTCCATGCTCTCATGACACCACCTGGCGGTTCAGCGGACTGGCGGCGGACCACCGCCTCCTCCCCTACAACTAACAACATGGGAGGAGCAAGTCTTGGCGATTCTGCATCCTGAGGGCCTCGCAGGCGTAGGTGGAGGAATGGAATCTGGTAAGACAAATCTTCATTATTACATCCCCCACCCTACCTGCATGCCAGCACATACCCCCACCCTCACCCTCACCCCAGCACCCCAACTCCTCACATATGTCCCAACATCACAAACCACCCATCCCAACACCAAGCCCTGCATGCAACAACAAAGCATGGACACACATCACTAAAGCATGCCCACTGCACATACCCATACAACCCCCTAAACCATCATCACACAAGGTCCCACACAGGAATGCAAGCACTGGGGTACACGGTCACCCACCCATTGCACACCATGACACACACAGATGTCATAACCATCCTTTTATACCCCTGCAGGACCCCTACCCAACATCACCGGACAGGAGGGTCCACACATGTCCACACCACCAACAGAAGAGGCCCACAGTGATGACAGCAGCTCTGTCCAACTGGATCCAGATGACCAGCCCGGCCCATCGGGGAGCTCTGGACAGTCGGTTCCCCTCACACAGTCACAGGCCACCACAGAGCTTCCCCCCTCTGGAAACACCAGCACAGCACCCACCAAGCGGGCCCGTAAATCAGCTGTGTGTCCATCACTACAGGGTAACCAGGATAACCCACCACCCCAACAACAACAGGGGCCTGGGGGAAGTGGCAGTGGGCACACGGTCCAGGGGACGGAGGCCCAGGAACACAGGGGAACTGGGAGGGCTGCTGTGCGACAGGGAGCGGACAGGCCAAGGGAACCCACTCTCCACGAGGCCCTCTCCTCCATCATGGGAGCCTACCACCACTCCCAGGAGACGATGGCAACGGTACTGGCCAAGCTTCAGGAGACCCTGCACCTGTAGGAGGAACAGTATATGGGCTTCAGGGAGGAACTCGGAACCATCAGCTCCACCCTGGGCACCATCGTAGGGGTGCTGAAGGAACTCGTGAACACCAGGAGGGACACTGTGGCATTACAAGGGACCCCTGACACTAGCATGGACGATGAACTGCCCACCACCTCAGCCGGCGCTAGTGGACAGGACGCCCCACCACAGGGCCACCACACCAGCACTCCACCCCCTGCAGAGGGATAACCACCATGCAAATGTCTCTGAGATCCAGGACAAAGACAGAGCACGATGCCAAGACCCCCGCCAAGAAATGAGACCACCCTGATTGTCATCCTACTGTCCCACTTTGTCACCCTGTCCATACTTAAACTGCCCCAGTTCCACTTCCTATGCCCATATGGGCAATGCACCTGTGAGACTAATAGACTGGACTCTGACATGGACATTTCTCCGCCATCACCCCTCACCATTTCACTACCCCCTCAAATATTGAGCACTTAAAGCACAAAACAATCTGGAGTCTGTCTGTGATTTCGAAACAGTGTATTAGCAATTACAGTGACAAAATGCTCTTTCAATTGTAATGTCAACATACCTATGTCACACAGCTCTAGTCCATGAGGAATCTAAGCAGATGTCACACAGTGGGACCCACATCTGTGAAATCGTAAGGGAAAGTGACAATTGAGTGACCATACACTGGGTGAAAACGACAGACAGTAGAGAGGTAGTAGGGTTAAAGTACATGTAGTAGGCAGGTCTGTACTCTTACCTGTGTCTCACTGGAAATATTGCTGGATCACTGAGTCCCTGTTGTTCATGTCTTCTTCCTCTGCTTCCTCGTCTTCACTGTCCACAGGCTCCACAGCAGCCACAATAGCGCCATCCGGTCCATCCTCCTGCAGAAAAGGCACCTGTCATCGCAAAGCCAAGTTGTGAAGCATACAGCAGGCCACGATGATCTGGCACACCTTCTTTGGTGAGTAGAATAGGGATCCACCTTTCATATGGAGGCACCTGAACCCGGCCTTCAGGAAGAGACAATGGCTCGAGTGTCTGGGGAAAGGGCCCCTGCCTTCACATCGAAGGAGTTGGAGAAGCTCGTGGATGGGGTCCTCCCCCAGTACACGCTACTCTACGGTCCTCCAGACAAACAGGTAAGTACACAGGGAGGATGTTGTATGGGCCATGCCTGTGTGGAGAGGGCTGGATGTAAGAAGGAAGGGGGGAGAGTGCTGCGTGCATGAAAGACGGTGAATGCATGTGCCACATGGCAAGGGAAACCAGGGAAGCTAGGGATGGGGGCCAATCACTTTGACAGTGCAGTTGGTAATAACGTCTCTTTTTCCCCTGTACATTTCATGTAGGTCAGCGCCCACCAGAAAAAAGATATTTGGCGTGCCATCGCCAAGGACGTCCGGACCCTGGGGGTCAACCACAGACGGAGCTCCCACTGCCGTAAAGGATGGGAGGACATTCCCCGCTGGAGCAAGAAGACGGCGGAGGCTCAGCTGGGGATGGCCTCCCAACGTGGGAGGGGTGCCCGTCGCACCATGACCCCCCTGATGTTCAGGATCCTGGCAGTGGCCTACCCGGAGTTGGATGGGCGCTTGAGGGCATCACAGCAGCCACAAGGGGGTGAGTACACTCTCATTCTGCTGACTTTGCACGCAGTGGAGGTGTCTGGGTGGTGGAGGTGGACTGTGGGTTTCCCTAGGCCAGGGCGAGTTCTGTAGGCAAGGCCCCTCCGTAAGGCAGGCCATGTGGCATCCCAACCCACCTCTGTAGAGTGCCAAGTACACCTAGTCATGCCCCTGAATCATCTATGTGTGCAGATGTCGTCCATAGCCTTGTAGGCCATTTCCCAGGAATTGAACAGTGGACACTAAGAGCGCAGCATAGTGAAGGGGGCTTCTGTGTCTGTCATGTCCGCCAACGGTAGTGGTAATGCATGCACTCAACATGTCTTTCTTCTGTCGTCCCCCCCCTTTTTGTGGTCTCCCTGTTCTTGTGTGCATTAGCATCATCAGGCGGAGGAGCAGTGGCACCGTAGCACAAGGGAGCTGCATTCCACATGGCCCTGGAGAGCGAGACTATGGACTCAGAGTTCACCAGTGGGACGGAGGGTGAGGGGAGCTCCACGGCGGGGACAGGGGCTGACATCAGCGACACGGACTCGTCCTCTGATGGGAGCTCCCTTGTGGTGGTGGCAACATCTGTGCCCCCCGCATCTACAGGTACAGCCGCCACCCCCCCTACCAACACCCCCCTCCCAGCAGCCCCTCAGCCTTTGCCCCGTGCCCGCTCACCCAGGAGGGTGGGCATCACCTTTGCCCCAGGCACCTCAGGCCCTGCCCTAGTCACCCCTGCTGCCCTCAGTGAGGAGGCCATTGACCTCCTCAGGTCCCTCACTGTTGGGCAGTCTACCATTTTGAATGCCATCCAGGGTGTAGAGAGGCTGTTGCAACAAACCAATGCATTCCTGGAGGGCATTCATTCTGGTCAGGCGGCCCTTCAGCAAGCTTTTCAGACTCTGGCCTCAGCACTGCTGGCAGCCATTGTCCCCGTCTCTAGCCTCCCCCCTCCAACTTCCTCCACCCAGACACAAACCCCTGTGCCTCAGCCTATCCCAAGCACACCTACAGACCAGCATGCACACACGTCAACACACAAGGGAAGCTCTGGCAAACATAAGCACCACACATCCCACAGGCGCTCACACAAGCATCACACACATGCAGACACACCAACATCCACTGCCTCCACTGTGTCCCCCTCCTCCTCGTCTCCCTCCTCCCTCCCAGTGTCATCTACACTCACACCTGCATGCACTACCTCTATAGCCACTACGTCCCTCTCCAGCACACCCACCACCACACCCCGCTCATGTGCAGTCACCACCCCACTACCATTCACACGTCCCCTGTGTCCTCTCCCAGTGTGTCTGTGACGCCCCCTCCCAAGATACACAAACGCAGGCACACACCCACCCAACAGCCATCCACCTCACGACAGCCTCCAGCGCATGCACCTTCACCCAAAGTCACCAAACGTACACCTCCTACAACCACCACCTCTTCCTCCACTCCCAAACCCCCTCCAGCTACCCGTCCCAGTGTCTCCCAAAAACTTTTCCTGTCCAACCTTGACCTCTTTCCCACACCTCCCCCACCCCGTCTGTCTCATAGGTCCCAAAGTAGCACCTCAGCCACAACATCTCCGGGACCAGTGGTGCCTGTAGTCACCGGACAGGGCAGCCAGTGTGGCACAGAGCCACAGCACAGACAGTCCCCCTGTGAAGCATCAGAAGTTGGCCAGTGCCCGGCGGGAGAGGGGGAAGACTCCAGCCGCCAAAGCCGCTCCCAGGGGTCCCGGTGGGAGTGTGGAGTCAGCTGTGACACCTTCCAAGGTGGGGAAGGGCCACAAGAAACCCTGCAATTCTGGGAAGAGCAGCACGGCAGAGAAGACCGCCATAATCCCCGATGCCCCGGAGTCCACCTCCAGCACAAGCCCATCTGCCCAGGACAGGACTGCCAGCACAAGCCCACCTGCCCAGGAGGCCACCGCCAGCACCAGCCCAGCTGCCCAGGAGGCCACCGCCAGCACCAGCCCACCTGCCCAGGAGGCCACTGCCAGCACCAGCCCACCTGCCTAGGAGGCCACCGCTAGCTCATGCCCACCTGCCCAGGAGGCCACCGCCAGCACCAGCCCAGCTGCCCAGGAGGCCACCGCCAGCACCAGCCCAGCTGCCTAGGAGGCCACCGCCAGCACCAGCCCACCTGCCCAGGAGGCCACCGCCAGCACCAGCCCACCTGCCCAGGAGGCCACCGCCAGCACCAGCCCTGCTGGGCAATGAAGGACTACCAGCAAAAGCCCCGCTGGGCCATGAAGGACCACCAGCAAAAGCCCCACTGGGCCATGAAGGACCGCCAGCAAAAGCACCGGGGCACCGCCGTCTCAAGCACCGCTGAACAGGGCACCGCCATCTCAATCACCGCTGAACAGGGCACCGCCGTCTCAAGCACCACTGAACAGGGCACCGCCATCTCAAGCACTGCTGAACAGGGCACCGCCGTCTCAAGCACCGCTGAACAGGGCACCGCCGTCTCAATCACCGCTGAACAGGGCACCACCATCTCAAGCACCGCTGAACAGGGCTCCACCGTCTCAAGCACCACTGAACAGGGCACCGCCATCTCAAGCACCGCTGAACAGGGCACTGCCATCTCAAGCACCGCTGGCCCATGAGCGGCAAGGGCACTGACGCAACTGAGTCCGTCACGGGGTGAATGATGCACTCTGGGCACCATGCCTCCTCCAGAACCAGTGGACACTGTCATCCACTACCTCTGTACTTAGCAGGATGAAGCACTCTGGGCACCATGCCCCCTCCAGAACCAGTGGAGATTCACATCCGCTACCTCTGTACTTAGCAGGATGAAGCACTCTGGGCACCATGCACCCTCCAGAACCAGTGGAGATTGACATCCAGTACCTCAGTCCTTGGCAGGATGAAGCACTCTGGGCACCATGCCCCCTCCAGAACCAGTGGAGATTCACATCCACTACCTCAGTCCTTGGCAGGATGAAGCACTCTGGGCACCATGCCTCCTCCAGAACCAGTGGAGGCTGTCATCCGCTTGTGAGACTGTGGCTTTGCACTCCTCAGGATTGAAGAGTAGGCAACCCACCCACTGTAGAGACTTGAGAGACTGTGGCTTTGCACTGCCCAGGATTGAACAGTTTGCAACCTACCCACTGTAGAGACTTGAGAGACTGTGGCTTTGCACTCCCCAGGATTGAAGAGTGGGCAACCCACCCACTGTAGAGACTTGAGAGACTATGGCTTTGCACTCCTCAGGATTGAACAGTGGGCAAACCACCCACTGTACAGACTTGTGAGACTGTGGGTTTGCACTCCCCAGGATGGAACAGTGGGCATGTGGCCCCCTCGTGGGTTTGGCATCATGCACTCAAGCGGCTGAGGTGCCCCCCTTTCCCTCCCCTGAGGTACCTGTTTAGTTGCTGTCTGATGCCCCTGCAGTGTTCTCTCCGTCATGGTCAGGGATCTTGTGTGGGCCTTGCCCATACCGTGTGGTCCCAGTGTTCCACGGACTCTCCTAGAGCACTACCTGGACTACTATGCTTGGTATATATTATGTACATGGTGTATATATATATATATATATTTCTGCCTACTTGCTTTTAATATATTACAATGGTTACACTCATTTCCTATTGTCTTTGCATTCTTCCGGGGGAGTTTGGGGGGTGTAACTGTGATGTACTGATATGCATTAGTGTGTGTGTTGTAGTGGGTGAGGGTGGGGGTGTTGCGTTTTTGTGACCCTGTTTTTCCCCTCCCCCTCCCCTGTGTCGTAGGTGCAGTACTCACCGTGGTCTTCGCCGCTGGCGTTCGTGCTCCTGGTAGAGGAGCAGGAAGACTATTGCAGGGAGAATTTGGAGTTCCGGGTCCATGGCGTCCTCGTTCCTCGTGCGGTGTGTAGAGGTGAGTGTTTTCCCTTTGGGAATTCCTGTTTCCGCCGTGTTTTTATCCGCAGTGAATCCGCCCCGGAAAAGGTGGCGGATTGGCCTGTCATAATAGTGTGGGTGGTACATTGTCTCCCGCCTGTCTGTTGGTAGTGACCGCCGCGCTATTTGTCTGTACGGCCGTGGCAGTCGGAGTGTTAAAGTGGCTGTCTTTGTTGGCGGTTTCCGCCACGGTCTTAATTGCTAATTTTTTACCGCCGGCCTGTTGGTGGTCTTACTGCCGCTTTAACACCGACCGCCAGGGTTGTAATGACCACCTGTGTCTTAACGGGGTCAACAAAATTTCCACTGAGTGGGAAATAAAAACGTTTAGTGAATGGCCCATCACAATGCCTTCACATTGTTCAATGCTCACGCTGAATGCAGCGACATCCTTTAAACAACCAGGCAGAGCTGACACTACAGGATCACCTGCAGCAGAAAAGTAAGCACAGGCTTGTTCGCCTTTCCATGCAGCTATATCAAAACTGATAGAGCACATTCATCCCTCTCACAGTAAAATAAAGAAAAACATTTGTTATAATCAGGAATTCCCAGAGCTGGGGCTCGGCATAGGCTTTTTATCAGCTCTGTGAATGCATGTATGCATTTGTCATCCAATGGTACCTGATCAGGCACGTCTTTGTGTGTTAGCCTCTATAAAGGCTTGGCCAAAAGGAAAAAAAGCGGGATCCACTGACAACAGTAGCCAACAATTCCCAGAAACATTTGGGCTTCTTTCTGTGTGACAGGGGGATTCATTGTCATGATTAATGAGGTTCTATTTTAACCCTTCCCTCACACCTTTCTCAATGTGGTGACCTAGATGCAGAAATTCTTTCTTGCAATACTGTAACTTTGCTGGGGAAACTTTATGTCACTTTTCTCCTAAATGATTCAAGAGAGCAATTGTATGTCTCTTGCATGATTCTCGGGTGTAGGAAGCAACTAACAGGTCATCAGTATACTGCACGAAGACTGAATGTTAGGGCATTTTAAGGGGTTTAAGGGATGCCAGATTATTTTTCAAGATCTGATTGAAAATGGATGGTGAGTCAGTACACCATTGTGGAACTCAGCAACATGCCTAAATATGACTGCCGAATTTGAATGCAAAGAGGAATTGGCTTTCCTCATGCAATGGTATGGAAAAAACGACTTTGCAAAGATCAATCACAGTAAACCATTCTTCTTCACAGGGAATTTGAAATAAAATCACTGCTGGGTTCGGTAGTTCAGGACAACATAGAATAACAATTTTGTTCACTTTTGTCAGGTCTTGAACTATGCTGTACTTTTCATTGGGCTTCTACAATCCTAGAATGGGAGAGTTACATGAACTTCGCAAAATCTCTTTCAGGACACCTTACTCAATCAAACAGTTAATAAAAGAGGTTATTACTATAATTGTCTCTGGTGACATCTTATACAGGATTTTTGGATACACTGCATTTGGCTTCACTGTTAATTTAATGTTATTTGTGAGCCCTATTTCTATTCTTGAAAAGTCCCAAACTTCAGGTGCCACTCTTTCTTTTAAATCTTCGGGCAATTCATAACATGTTAGCATTGGGTACAATGTGACACTTGGGTATTGCTCTGCAATTTGCATGTCTTCCTCATTTGTCTGAATCGCTATTTCTTGGTGTGGGCAGCTAATAGAACAGTTTAGTTTACACAGTAGATCACATCCTAGCAAATTTGTGGGACCTTAATTACAGACTACAAACTGGTGCTCATCTTCAAATGAACCTATTTTCACAGGAACATACGCTCTTACAGGGTTGGTCAATTACTTATTTGTGATTTCTACAACCTGGATTCTCTTTCCTGAAAGGGGCAAATTTGGCACTTCAGCTGTTCAAGCAGTGGAACATGTAGCTCCTGTATCAACTGAGAATGACACATCATGGACCATAACATTGGCATTTACATAGAGACCAAATTGATCTACTTCTAAGAATGCACCTAGCATACAATCGGCATCATCAGAGCTATCAGTTTGAAGAATTTCAGAAAATTCCTCATCACTCAGGTCCATTAGAGGGATTCACGTTTTTTGGGGGGAATAATCACTTGCTGGTACATCATCTGTGCTTGTGTTATCTGCATCTGCTGTGATGGGGACACATTCACATTTTGCAGCTGTTATACTTGAACTCTTTGAACTTGAACTTAATTATTGCCTTGTAGCTTAACAGCTCCAGCATTCTGTACTTGATTATTTACATTAATATTTGCACACTTCCATTGCCAATGACCAGACTTTCTAGACACATGACATGGATTAGTTATCTTCAAAGTCTGGACATTAAGAACACCTCCACTTTGATCTACCTGAACACACGCCCTCTACTACTAGACTGGATCATATTCATCACCTGCTGTGGTATTCCTTGCATCACACTAGTGTTCACCATCATCTGCAGATTCTGATTAGCTTTCTGTGCTGCTTTTAATTGCAAGACCATTACCTTTTCTTTCAATTTCTTCGGCTCCAATTCCAATTTATCACCTGTACTTTGGGTAACAGAGGATCCCATCAGTTGTTTTATTCTGCTAACAAATCAGGTACTGCTGAATCATTTCACTTATCTCTGGCTTCAAAACTTGCACACATCTGGGCACAAAATGACCCATATCTTTAGCTTTTAAAGTCTCAGTACCATTATGATGTTTGAAAGCCTGCAACAATCTTTCATAATAAGCATGAATCCATTCTTTCGACTCCTTGGCTTTTTTGACAATTTTCTGCCAATCAATATCTTTAGAGGACACTTTATTTTTCAGGAACTCTAGCACCTTATAATACGTTGTAATCACGTCTTCAGATGGGTCACCTGTTACCAGATCTCTTCGAGGTTCACTTTCAGGCCAATCAACATGCACTTTACATGCAGTCCACAAATGAGTTGGATCCACCATGCCAAACAACATATTTAAATCTTCCCACGGGCATTGAGAAAGTTTCACAAATCTCTCTGTTTGCTTATACCATTCCACAGGGTATTCTCTCAACTTCTGGTAACCATTGGTAAATGAAAATATATCACTCCTTCTTCAGGGTACATGGACAAAGCCTCTACCTGGTATTTCTCTCATGGGCATCACTTTCACATTGCTCTTAGCTTGATTTGCTCCTGCTGGAGGAACATTTGGCTTTGCTTTCTTTTCTTTTAGTTTTTTCGCCCATCTACCTTTGCACTCATCTAGAGCTCCATATGTCCGTATGCATGCAATCAGTTAATTAATGAACAATTTAATTCCAGGAGACCTCATGTTATCTATGTCTTTTGAGCTGAATTCTAATCTATAACTCCTTTAAGGGTTTCAATTTTTTTAAATCCACATCATATTTCTCAGCTACTTCAGCTAATCTCTCATAAGCCTGACCTGCACATTGCATAACATCTTTGCACGTGAACCATAGTTCATCTTCTGTATAAGTTTCTTACTGGGCTTTGTCTAATGTTCCTAAAATCATTTAATTAAATTGAAATTTCATTTAGGACACTTTTACTGATCTTTCTTTCTCAGGTGTCTCTTCCATTCTGGCATTGCAATTTTTCACACCTATTGCACCTTGAGGACTCACATTATTCAACCAAACCTTGTAAACTGATATTGTTTCTCTGGGGTAAATTTTCTTTGGAGTGCTGCAAATGTACATTCAGGATCTTATCAGGTCTGGGCAAGAAATGAGGTGGGGTTTCCTGAGGATACCTCGCTTCAGGAATAAGTCCTGATTGATTTAACTTCGGGTTAGGTTCTGCAATTCGAGTAGAGGTCAAAGGTTGAATGAGAGAACCAGTTCTCTCCATCTCTGAATTGTTTGAGTATATGATCTCTGTATACCAATTGGTGACATCCCAGCAGATGTGTATCAGGAGCTGTTGGGACATGCATTGAATGGGCATAATTTCTGGACATACCTGAAGCATACAAGGGAACAACTGGACCAATAGACACAGAAACTGTTAATGCTTTGGGACCCATACAATTTGTCTGATTCTGAGGAATTGTCATTTCTGCAATCTGCCATGTTAAGATAGTACTGAAACTTTGTCCTGTTTGACTCAGAGTCAAACTGGTTGACTCAGGGTACAGTTTTGTACAGGTGGGTTCACATAAGGTGAGTGCACAGTAGACTCACATTAGAACTTGATTTACAAGAGGACTTGGTACGGGCTGAACTGTATTAACAGTCGAAACTGGTGGATACTCTATGGGGACTTATGTCACTGAATTTGCAGGTGTACCTGGCATATCTGATTCGAGGTCTCTGGAACTGGAGCAGCTGGCACATTCGGGGATATGTTTGGTGCTGCTTCACTTCTCACTCCTACCTCAACTGAGTGATACGAAGGATTCATCAGGACATGATTTATAAACTTATTATCTGAATCACTCTCATATGTTACTGTCTTTTTATTCTCAGTTTCTGCTGTCTGCATTCAAGCTACACACATGCATGAAATCCTATGACAGATGACACATAATGACCTGGAGTTCCCTCGGGTGTCACTTTTATACCTTCCCTAACTGGAATCAGCGCATTTTCGCCTAACACACACTTTAATGCTTTGAAAAAATGTATTTCTGGGCAACTTTAATTAATTACAAAAACTTTCAATCGAATCAGGAAGTAACTTCAATTCCAAAATCCTTTACTCTCGATGTTCTCAACCAATAGCATCATGGCACTGTCCACCAGTACCAGCGTGGGCTTACACCAACAAACCTATACCAGTGTTACACAAACTTATGTCACACTCACTTCTTACAGCAGCACCAGTCGCTTCGCAATTGTCCCTCACACAATCTCTCACACACACCTAATGCAAAATGTTGTGAGCAAAAACCAACAACCTTTCTGCACACTACGGGTAGGAGCTCAAACTCTTCGAAGCTTCTCGGAGATACACTTTTATGGCTGTAGCTTCCACAATGACACAGTGAGAGACACTTGACAAGCAATTCTCACTTTGGTATATACAGGTTCTCCATGTGCACTCAGGATTCACTTAATATCGACCAATAACTCATACTCACTTAAGGAAAGCAATTGCCACTGTCGACGATGTCTCAAGACAAGTATCTCACTGCAGACAATAAATTAACCAAGTGTTTTCTACACTTGTGTATTATTCAGGGATCATAGGGCTACAATGGACCCGCCAACAAAAACAAGAACAATTGCAGACATGTTTGAGCAAAAAGCGCCAGAATCACTTTGAGTAGGACTACTCTGCAAAACACTTCACGACATCACACTTTTCCACAATATTCAGGCCAAAGCAATGAAAGCACAAAACTCTATTAATACTCATACATCCATCACTTGTAGGCATGAGGCTGGAATTTCATCCATCTTAGGAACAATTTTTGGGCTGGGCAAACACACGGGGCTAATCCCTTACTCTCTAATACTATATTTAAATGGTTCTCTCCCCTTGTGGGACAAACCATAACTCTGCTATCAGACCTGCTGGAGCACTTTCATCCTTTTCTGGAATCAATGCCCTTCGAGGTTTATGAATCTTTGGGCCCTGCGACAGGGTGTGGTAGAACTATTAACACAATTTCAATACAAACCCAATTAAGTTCACACCATGTCCAATGAGGCCACAGAAGGAAAACTCAAGTCAGTAATGGAGTTAAGGGATTTCTTACAAACTCAAGCTCAAAGTCATGTAGACAATTCACAAGACCAGATTATAAAGATAGATAATCAACAAGGGTTGCCTCAGATGACGAAACAAATTCAGGCAAACTAACATTAACAAACTAAGCATTCAAGTAGGACAATACATATCATCAAACAAAATAACTGTGATACAGCAACTAAGTGCTGCTCTGGATTAGCAATCATCAATCAATTCAATTTAGCAGAGTCATAATTTAGCTAAGCATGGGGCAACCCTAAAGTTGACCAAGTCAAGGAAATACATGTGTGGGGTGGAACACATGCAGGCAAAAGAAAAAAAGAACAAAAAGGACAACAATACTTTTGAAGAAGGTAATCTCCGACTGTAAGCTATTAGCTAAAGTGGGCAAAAGATAAGTAGAAAACGAAAAGCGTCAGCATGGCAGAAGCTCGATCAAGAGAGAGGCGGATACCTATCCAATGGGCACAGCATATGGGGTTCTTAATCGGAAAGTGTTTTAGAACTCTGGAGATCTGACAGCATCTGACCAAAGTCCAACTGGTCACCAATATAAGTTCATAAAGTGTTCTGAATTGCCAAAGTTATCAGTCCAATTTATGTTGAAGTGGAATCCTCCAAGAGGAATTGATCAAAAGACTCCAATTTGACACAGTTCATTATTTTCCCAAGTCTGTCATGGGAACATCCCCATACATGTAGCTCCACACGAGGTTGAAACATTAGTACATTTTGTTAGTCCATGGCTCAGGATGTTCCCATATCAAGGACACTGTTATACTTCCTCTCTATGTCTAAACCAGGGGGGACTCTTACCAAATGATAGTCTTCTCATGGGAACAAAATCTGTAAGAAAGCTTACATTAAGGAATGAATCAGCATTTCCTGTACAGTCATAAAATACACACTTAGCAGGCCTCACTTAGGCTAACGCAAGAGAATTAGAGCTATACTTTCAATTAATATGTTTTGATAAAACTCATCTAATATGCAACGTAGGAACTCAGCATTAATAATAATAAATATGGGCGATACAATTCACTTTAAATGGGGCAAACTTTGTTAATGCATTTCATTAGATATAACAGTGAAGTGCATTTCTTTCATTTTTGCATGTGTAATTAACAGATTAATCGTTAGAAATTCAATATCGTTTCAACACATTCCATTAGTCTAGAGTCCAAATCACATGATAACATCAGTTTAATCCTTCTAACATTTGATTTAAATCAAATATCACATATGTCAAACTCTACAGTGTAAACAAATGCACATTAATTAAATGTGGCAGTGCAATTTCTACATTCAAACCATTGGTGCTTTGATTAGCATAAGGCATACACTGTCACATATTTGAGGACTTTTGTGACATGAAGGACACTAAATTTAAGACTACATCACTGGTCTGGTATTTGGACATCAGAGAAAAAACAAGCTAGGAGCCAAATGTATGAGTATTTGGCCCAGGGCAGTGCAGGAACTCTTCTTGGTGTGTTGCACTGTGTCAAAAGGAAAGGGCAGGTATGTGCCTTTGCGACACAGCACATTCCTGTCCCTACCAGCTGCGTTAGTGCTGTTTTGGCTGCCTAGTGCCAATGCAGGCACCCTTGCACCATGGTGCCATAGTCAGCAGGATTGTTTTTGTACAGGACGGGGCACCTTTTTTTTTTTCAAATATATTTTTATTAACTGTTTGCTGTTTTACATATGTAGGTCTATTTACAGTAACATTTTGTCTTTATTGTACATTTCTACTAACTGAGCCGCATCTCTGTTTTGCCTTGCTTGCAATGTGTTTCACAATTACCTGTTCATTTCAATAATATTATAATATTTATACATCATTGTTTCCAGCTCTTAATCAGACCGTTTTTATGGTGTCAGTTCTTTCAGTGCCCCTTGTTACCTTTTGTATTTTGTGACCTGATAACAGACTTAACTCAACTTCAAACTGTAAATAAACTTATTGGCTTATGTGGGTGGAACTGCTTAATTTCTAAAAGGGAGGATTGTCAGGGCGTTTCTTGTTATGTAGGGGTGGCCTGTGTTCCGCTCCCCTCCCTCCTCTATCTTTGTAGTTATTGTGTCCTGTCCCCCCGTACTCTCTCTCTCCACATCCGGCCTGGCAGGGCGCCTAGTATTCCTCCCGTCATGGTTACAGGGACCTTCCCCTATGATCATATCTGTTGGCTATTTCAGCTAGCTCATCCCACCCCCTCCGGTGCTATTGGTCTCTTCGTTAGGTCGTCCCAGTTTGTCACTAGGTTTTCCCACTCCGAGGCGATGGGGGTCTGGCGAACTCCCCTGGCCTCTTCGGCTTTAAGGACCTGCAGCTCAGCCCTGGACCATCTTGTGACATCGCTTCTCCATTCTGTCAGAGATGGGTGTGCAGGAGACTTCCAGCCCTTCGTAATCAGTCTTTTATATAGGGCTAGGGACAGGTCAAGGAAGCGACCCCCAACCCTGCTCCATTTGACGCCGGCTCTAAGGACGGGGCACCTTAATGCACAAAAACAATCCTGGGAGGCTCTTTCACAATGAAGCAGACATAGAAAGAGGAATAGATGAGGAGAAATCAAGATATTTCTTCTTGTTGCGCCTCGTCTTGGGAGGCGTAAGGTTTTGACGCATCCCCTGGTGTACGGGCTCTCCTAAATCTCGGGATGCATTAAAATCCATGGGTGTAGCATTGGAAAACACACAGCAACGCCCATGAAATGCCACTCTGGTGCAGAGTAAGGCAGCACCGTGATTTGGACTGTCTTGCCTTACTCCAGATTTGGTTGAGAGGTAAGTGCTGCATCACTAAAAGTTACGCACCAGCGGGTCAAGCCTCTCATAAATTTGGGCCTAGGTGTTTTTCTTCCTTTACTTTCCCCTACTTTGTTTTACTGTTAGAATCCTAGTTAGGGTGACAATAGATACGGATGTCCTGATGAATGCCACTGATTTGTACTAGATTTTCAACAGTAAAAAGTATAAGACAAATGACCTGCTTTTAAGCATTTTTACCTCTGTCATTCCTTTCCTGAGGGGTAGTCATCTATGGTTACTCCAAACATCACACAGAAAAAGGAATATGGATTGTTACTGTGACTTCATGACTTTGCCCTTTCATCTCCAGAAAAAATATGGAAAAAGCCTCCATTTTACTAGGTGCTCCCAAGGCAGCCCGCTACTCACTTGAATTATCTGTGTTAATGAGGAGTTAACTGATAATGAATCATGCCACTGAAAGTGGGTGTGAGTAGCAGCCCTTATTAAGGAATATCCCTACATAGGATTTGGACTAGTACTGCTATTTCTATCCACATTTTCCACTCGCAGTTGTTAAAGATTAAACATTACGCTCATGCAAACTCCTTAATCTGGGTTCCCTAATACCTATAACTTGAAGTTGTGATTTTGGGAGGAAACAACGAGTGATCCCCTCCAGGCTTTCTGTTCCCCTCTTTTTGTATTACATAAGAAAGAAGTACTCTACATGTACTGAATAGAGCACTGAAGCATGTGTTTCCCTTTACAAAACCTATTCCTTTCCATGTGATCAGGAAAACATTGTGCACTAGGCATACCTAGATGCATATTCCAAGCATCCATAATGCACACTCATGACATATTTTCCTTCATGTTCAAAGCAGGAGTAACATTACATGTTGCCTGCTGCTAGACTCAGAAACAATCATACATCTCTTACGACCCTATGTATACTCCAAGAATGCAAACCTTTGACAAAATACAAGTTCCCTCCCATCAGACTAGGAACAACCCATGGAAGTTGCATAACCCTAATTCATAATCCAAGCATGCGCAGCATTGACAAAATACATGTTCACTACCACCAGACTAGCAAACAACCCTGCAAATCACAAACCCCAGACTCCAGACATCAAAACCGGTGGCAGAATAAATACTCTCTCTCAGGTTTAGGAAGCAGCTACAGATTGGATCTCAAAGGCAAATGCCGGGCCAGGAGCAGAAATCTTCCCTGCTCAGCCAGTTACTGTCCCACTGAGTAGATGGATACTCCCCTCAAAGTATAATTGGTAGCAATCTGGCTCAGCATAACTACCTTCTTTCTTTATTAAGAAAACAGAAAATATATCTGGTTCATTCACCCTTAGGACAGCTGAAGCTGCTTCTGGCAGTTGAGATGTGAAACATAACGCTGTTCTCCCTATTTTTCCCACTTTCTGCTGTCATCATGGATGAGGTCAGATACTCTATCTTGCAATTAAATCTTGTTTCCTGAATGCTCCCTGTCTTGCCAAATGTTTCATAATGCAGTCGATTTTACGGTGGTAAGAGACAAATTACTAGCATCTGATTTGTATCGGGTATTGTGCCAGATAATTAAAAACAGGCTGGTCTGGTACAACTTTAAAAAACAAAAAACAAATGATGAGTATAACATCATGAGGAATTTATGCTCAACCTCCTTGTTTCCGTTTCTATCTAACATCGTGGAAAGGAGTGGGTTAATAAACACTTATTTAACTCAGAATATTGCAAAGCTGACCAGGACAGCTTCTGTGTATTTCATGGCACATAAGTGGCTCTTGCAGCAGTAAAAGGTCAGCTTTACTTGACCCTGGATGTGGGCAGCATAGCTGCCTTCTTTTTGATTTATCTCTCTGCAGCTTTTGACAATTTGTTTAACGCATATGTTAGAAATTGGGTTTTTGGTTGGCAGTCAGGTTACCCTCGTCAGGGTAAGTCACACACAATCCAAATTATACTGTGCCCACCATCTGGGAGCTTGGCACTGAGCAGTCAGGCTTAACTTAGAAGGCAATGTGCAAAGTATTTGTGAAATAAATCATGCAATAACACAGTAGAACACAACAAAAATACACCACACAGTGTTTAGAAAAATATATAATATTTATCGGGTAAGATGCAGGTCAAAACGATTAAAATGCAATAAGTATATTTAGGAATATCACTGTAAAAAATGATATAACGTGTCTTTAGTCTCTTAAAAGCAATAAATGTCTCTTGCAAACACAAAGTAAATGGTTTGTGTTCAAAATCTCAGCAAAGAACTGCAGAGGAGGCGATGTGTGGAAAACAGGGAGGTGTGTGTCGATTTCTCGGGCTGCACACAGCAATGCGTCATTTAGTTCTCATGCAGGGAAGGCTTTGCGTCGAGTTCCGGCGCTTGGTCTTGGATCCTCTTCAGGTTGTGGGGTTTTTGGACGCCCCAGGGACGATGTGTGGATTTCTGGCGCTGACAGGATGAAGTCATAGGGGCTGCATTGATCCGGTGGG
The DNA here is from genome assembly GCF_031143425.1 of Pleurodeles waltl. NCBI lineage: Eukaryota > Metazoa > Chordata > Amphibia > Caudata > Salamandridae > Pleurodeles > Pleurodeles waltl. The sequence continues at coordinate 599,626,112 of NC_090443.1, forward strand.
CGTTGTGTGGTAATTTCTACTGCACAGCAGGTCAATTCCTCTCTGGAAGTTGGGCTGAGTCATTCCGGCTGTGCATCGATCCAGTGGGCTGTGCGTCGAATTTCTGGTTGCTACGCTGGCACTGCGTCGATCTTCTCCTTGCAAAGTCTTGCTGCGTTGTTCCAGTTTGGCATGCAGTGAATTTTTCACCACGATGCAGGCTGTGCCTCTTTTCTGGCAGGCTGTGCGTCGATTTACGCCACAAAAGGAGTCCTTCTTGCACAGATGAAGCCTTTTTGGTCCTGAGACTTCAGGGAACAGGAGGCAAACTCTATCCAAGCCCTTGGAGAGTACTTCTCAGCACAGCCAGAGAGCATCAAGGCAACAGGGCAACAGCAAGGCAGCAGTCCTTCACAGAAAGCAGTCAGGTGAGTCCTTTGGGCAGCCAGGCAGTTCTTCTTGGCAGGTTGCAGGTCCTGGTTCACGTTCTCTTCTCCAGGAAGTGTCTGAGTTGGTAGAGGCAGAGGCCCTGTTTAAATACCCACATGTGCCTTTAAAGTGAGGGAGACTTCAAAGAGTGGCTTAGAAGTTCACAAGGTCCCCTTTCAGTTCAATCCTGCCTGCCAGGGTCCCAGTATGGGGTGTGGCAGTCCTTTGTGTGAGGGCAGGCTACTGTCCTTTGACATGTAAGTGTCAGACTGTCCACCCTCCCAGCCCAGGAAGACCCATTCAAAATGCAGATGTATGCAAGTGAAGCTGGGCATCCTGTGTTTGGGGTTTGTCTGAGTAAATGCACAAGGGAGCTGTCAACTAAACCCAGCCAGATGTGGATTGTACGACAGAGAAGGATTTAAGAGCAGAGAAATGCTAACTTTCTAAAAGTGGCATTTCTAAAATAGTAATATTAAATCCAACTTCACCAGTCAGCAGGATTTTGTATTACCATTCTGGACATACTAAATAGGACCTTCCTACTCCTTTCAGATCAGCAGCTACCACTCAAACAGTATAGGAGTGTAGCCCCAATGTTAGCCTATGAAAGGAGCAGGCCTCACAGCAGTATAAAAACGAATTTAGGAGTTTTACAGTACCAGGACATGTAAACTACACAGGTACATGTCCTGCCTTTTGCCTACACAGCACCCTGCCCTATGGGTTACCTAGGGCCTACCTTAGGGGTGACTTATATGTATAAAAAGGGAGGGTTTAGGTTTGGCAAGTACTTTTAAATGCCTAGTCGAATTGGCAGTGAAACTGCACACACAGGCCTTGCAATCACAGGCCTGAGACATTGTTAAGGAGCTACATAGGTGGGTGGCACAGTCATTGCTGCAGGCCCACCTGTAGCATTTAATCTACAGGCCCTGAGCACATATAATGCACTTTACTAGGGACTTATAAGTAAATTAAATAATCCAATTGGGTATGATCCAATGGTATCATGTTCAAAGGGAGAGAGCATATGTACTTTAGCACTGGTTAGCAGTGGTAAAGTATGCAGAGTCTTAAAACCAGAAAAAATTGTATCCAAAAAGTAGAGGGAGGTAGGCAAAAAGTTTGGGGTGACCACCCTAAGGTTGTCAGGTCTAACAGCATACTATTGGAGAGGGTGCCTCAGATAGGTGACTGTGATAAAAGCATCAGGCAGGCTTTAATCCGTGTTCCTGATTGGTCTCAAGGTCTCTCCCTTCTCCAGTTTAAACCCTCAGCTGCCAAGCTTTTTTGAAGTCTTCCACAAGAGTTGGCTGGAAGCCCTGCACTATTTATAATATACGTAGCACTCCTAATAAAACAAATTACATTTTATTACCTGGAAGTAATGACATAGGCTAATAACATACAGGGAATTATCAGATTAGATGGGGATCGCCAGAAACCACAACTAAAGTTTACTCTTGTATAACTGCTTTATCATCATGGATGAATCAGAATTCACTGAAAATTGAATTCAGAAAAAACAGAGGTATTGACTGTAAGTGCCTCTCCTCTACCTTTGGGCTAGAGAGTTTTGGCCTAGCTCTCTGGGGAGTTTCCCTACTCCTTTGTCGTCTGCATGTAAACTTAGATTTAACTTTGGTTATCAACTTCTTTGTTCCATCAGAACTGCCTGCTAGATGCTTATTTCATCCTAAGCTATAGAGTAAAATTCTACATTTGCTTCTGTTCATGATGCGCTTTACAACTCATGGTTGGACTACTACAATTAACTTTATTTCATAAACTGTAGATCGTTCAGAACATGGATGCCAGATTATGCTTGGGACTCCCTCGCAAACTCATGTTTCTGAACACCAAATGTGTCTACAATGTCTCCCTTTTGAGAAAAGGGTTATATATAACCCTTTTGAGAAAAGCATTATATATAAACTTATAGAAAAAAAGGTTTATACCACATATCTCATGATGGTGCTAGGAGTAGCTGTTCCTTTGGAGCATTTGGAACCTGCATCATTGGAGCCTGTGTCTGCAATGGTTCTTGCCTTTTCTGAATGGGTACATTTTGCTTCAGCACTTGATTTCCTTCTTGCATTTGGCCATCTCCACTTAAACTCTACACTCCCTCTTCCAGTGTCCAATTGTGTGACAGAAATTACAAGGGGTCGACCTCTTCAACGTCACAACATTTACACCAGAATTTGAATTAATCGGAATGCGTCTTCCTTGTGAAACACCAAATTGTCATTGACCTCCTTGAACTCTAGCCTGTATACTAACACCTTGCATTCTATTTGGGTAATGTCTGATTCTGGCAACACTTCTGTGTCCAAAATAGTTTATGCAAGTAGAAATTTCTCCTTAAGCCTTATCTGCTTCATCTCGTTCATCACTGCAGTACTTTGTATACCTCAGGATCTCTTCTAAAGGTTTCATCTCCCAGCAAATTACATTCTGTCGTATGTGAATACTAATCTCTGGTCTCAACCCAAGAACAAATTGTGAAACAAAAAACTCCATATCACTCTTCTCAGAATTTTCTTGACCACTGTGTTGTTTAACCACCCGCAGCTATCACTCATAAGCAGCATGCACTGACTCTTTTGCCTCCTATGTAGTTTAATACACCTTCAACCAATTATTATTGTGGGCTGGAACCTTGCCTTTCAGGAAAGTAAATAACTCATCATATTTTGGCATTACTATGGGAGACAGTTCACGGGTATGTGTATTTCTATGGGGCTCTGAAATTGGCCATCATTCTGCAATCTTACACTCAGCCCACGAATCACTTGGGACCACAATAGGAAAGAATGTATTCAGATCAACCTACAGCACTTTTGACATTTTTACAAATCTGTTGAATTGTGTATACCACTGTGTAAGATTCTCCCTCAACTTCAGAAAATTGTTCATAAATGTTGCAAGATCTCCTTCACTTCATGGTGATAGTACATACTCTCCGCTTCTCTCATTGGGAACATCAAAGCTTCTTCTTTATCAAGGGGGCCAGACGGTGGCCTCAGCCGCATCTGATTGTCTCTTTTTCTTCTCCTGATTCTTTGCCCATTTGCTTTCTAACTTCTCATTTACCAATTCAGCAATGTGCACTCACATTGCTGAAGAATGCATTGTCTGAATATCTTCATCATTTAACTGTGCACTGAATCTTCTCTGAAATGGAACACTCTTTGAAAGATCAACCTCATATTTTCTCTCCAGTTCAGTTAATCTGTCATGTGTTGCTGCTGAATGCCTTGGAATTCCTTTACTCAGATAAATCAGTTCATTCTCTTGATATTGAATTGTGTGCCCAATATCTGAACATCCCCACATTATTTCTTCCAATATATCCTTTAGCTCTGGAATATTTAATGGTCTCTCTTTTTCAGTTTCTGGAGTGGCAGCTTGTTATTTTGCACTCCCTGTCTTTTTGTTCTCTGTGATTTCTTCAGACTAAGGTGGAAACATTCTATCTTCTAATATATTTGCCTTTCCCTATGCTATTGGTGTCCTAAAGACAATCCTTCTCTCAATGACTGAACAGTTTGTGGCACTGTCCAAGCAACCTTTTATGAGTTCTGAGATGTAGGGATATATCTTGTTGCAGGTGCTCATCCAACAGCTCCTTGAACCACATTATTTGGGACACTGTTTATAGGTGAAGTTGCCTTTTGAAATTTTAAAAGCTGAGTAGTTATGACTCAAGTAACTGGTGCTGGTACAGTCACACTAGAAGCCGTGACACCTGGAGGTTTCACTGTAGGAACAGTCTCAACTTGTGCATGGACAAAATTAGATACAACAGGTTGTGCAACAGGTTGGTCCCTTCAATCTGAATCACATTTGGATCAACAAGGGCAGTAGCCACTCTGGCACCAAAGTCAAAGCATTCTCATTATTTGTTGCAAGGGCCCCATATGGTGCAATACACTCAGCTAATAATTCATCCAAAATAGCATCCCCTGAATCACTATCAGTATTGGATTTCTTTGCAGCTCTCTCATCCTCATTTCCCTGTGTCTTGTTCTTTTTAGTCTGCTATGTAGTTGTGGCAGGGTACATTCTAACTCCACTGACTACACACTGAAACACAGAATAACAACAAATACTTGTGTCTGCTCCTCTAAAGAAAATCAAAGTAAGTCAACAATTGGAATATTAATATTTTGACACCCTCTGACTTTTTCACACAGAAAGATGAAGGAAATCTTGACTAGCTGGAAATCACATTGATCAATGCAGCTTCACTTTTGCGCATTAGGTTTAACTAACACTGCTGCAGCGCCACAGAATCCTAGCTATTATTTTCACTGAATAGTGGATTCAGCGCTAGAGGACGATGGATCAAAGCGACATAGGTTTTGAGTGGATGTCATCAATGAGCATTAGGAGCATCAACAAAGGTTAACATAATATTAAACCTCACTCAATAACTACACCAGTTTATTAAAAGGAATTCATGAATTTATTTCCCTAGATTAACAATGTTAATGTCACGAAAATAACTCTCAAACACAAATGATAAGCATATAGGATCAATAGCGGTTGATTAAAACGTCTTATATATCTCAATTTGATTAGGGCAACCAAACAAATTTTCTCCAAAAGAATCACACTTATTAATAATAAAAAAACTGATAATAATGGAAAAGTATACATTAGTTCAGCATTCAAATGATCTCAAGATAGGTCATGAGCATTTCAAATTAGTTCACTCACTAACCACAAATTAGCATCAACATGTTGGGCTTCATGTGAAAAGAATTTAGTAACACGCATTTAGAAAAACTCTTTAACTCAATTAATAAAAAAATATTTTTAATGTGCAGCAATTTAATCATTAGTTGCAGCTGGTACCTGGAAAGCAAAGGAGACACGCCATACAATACAGTAACATACTTTACCAATAATGAACAGCAACTAGCTTGCTTCAGCCAGGAGACACCATCAGTTATGTCACAGAAGATTTGGGCCTAACGACAGCTAAACTCACTCAGCTAGACTAGAACCATCGGAATCCTTCTCTCAAGTCTCTAACATGGAATCTCTCTTCATCTCTAATATAGGATCTCTCAATCCTCTAAGATCTCTCCCCACCAGGAATCCTACCCAGTTGTTATACTAAATCCTAATAAGCTTATGATTAGACAATCTATGGGGTGGTTACATTTCAGCCAATCAACAACTAAATTGATGACCTAAAACACAATTCTACATTAACTAGAACATTTTTCTTCAACAGAAGCGTTTCCTCTTCCGTCTCGTCTGTAGCTCCATTGTTTCATCGCCTCTCAAATGCCTCATCTCAGGAAGAAACTTTTACAGTTTCTCTTTGCTTCCATCCTCGAGGAAAGACCAAATATTAGTAACATTCTCAAACAATAGGACATTTCAACTTATGCAATGCTCTGTTAAAACATGACGTTGTAAGACATAATGCAGCAAACCACTAGGGGTAGCTGTGGACACATCTGCACAAACTTCGAAAACACTTTTATGTAAGCTTTGAATTATGGAAAATAACCACAACATTTAGTTAGAATTTTGCTCATTTAGGGACAGAAAACGAACACTAACAATCATTTTAAAAAATTACTTGTTTTACACGTTAATTCATTACACACCTTAGTATGAAAATCATTAATAAACATATTAGAAAATTCACACTCTCACGGCACCAATCAAAATTAATACAATCCCAACAATTTATTAAAATTCCCATCTCAGTTGTACAGCTGAGTGCACATCAAAAGCTGCACCACAAACATTTAGCAGACAAGAAAACTATGAAATTAACTATCTAACAATCTATGCCGGGATATTAGACTACTTCAAAATCCAATAACCTCTTCCACATTA